>NW_026606717.1:4080000-4250000 GCF_029890125.1 Rhinichthys klamathensis goyatoka
TGTTACAAGGCTAAGGAAATTATTTTAAGTTCACAACTATCACTTTAATAACATTGCTAATAGTAATTTTGGTTCTTTGCAGGGACCTCGGTAAGCTGAAATACAAGTTTGAACAAGAATAAAAATCCTCCTGTAGACCTGAAAATCATTGAAGTGCCTGGACCATTCACCAAGAAAGAGGAAAAACAAACGGAAAATTAAGCTGCTGCATATTTTTACTTTTCTTTTACTCGTTAAGTACCTCTCATGTCCCTTGTGAAGATTTTATTATCGATTGCATTTTATGTTGCAGCGAGTAAAGGTGCGGCCACATTTGTGAAATTCGTGAAATTACACAGGCAAAAAAGTACATTGACCATTGTCAGCAGTGTAGCGACGTAATGTATGAAGCACAGCTCACACAGGAGTCACTTTCAAGCAGCTTTCTTTTGGTCAAATCCAGCGAATTCCAGTGACCAACTTGGTCCCATAGTGACATTTTTGACCACACACGAAATTGCTGCAGTGTTGTGCCTGAACGTGTTCATTGAACAATAGTTCATGAACTCGTTCATATTTTGGGCGAACATGAACTGAACGTACTGTATTACTGCCTGATGAACGTTACTGTGAACTCGTTCATTCTGGTGTCTGTGAACGCACGCTCTCTTAGTTTAACTTCGTTCAATAGGGTGCCAGATTTCTATAGAGCCTTCCAGGCGAAAACCCGGCTAAAACACACGTAAACAGGCCTTAATATGTAGTGAAAAAAACACCCAATCTGGTAACACCAGCCACCAGTGTCGCACGCACCGCCGCATGCGCCATCAAAACAAAAAGCAGCGTGTAGTCGACAAAGCAGCGAGGAGGCGTCGTATGATCATTTAAAGGAGTTTTATGACACGGTCGGTGAGGATGGGAAAAATCGTACATTTCTGTGCAAACTTTGCCCGCCGATAAAATAATTTGCTGTCTGTGGTTGTATATGGGCTGTGGCAATAATAATAAAAAATAGCTCGCAGCAATATATGGAAAAAAAAGAACTATGAACTATTCATTTTTGGAACTTGTGAACTTAGTTCAAAATTGTGAAGTATGAACTATGAACTGAACTAGTTCATTTTAAAATTTGTGAACTGAACTTTGAACTAGTTCATGTAGAAAGTGAACGTCCCGGGTTACGTATGTAACCCTAGTTCCCCGAAGGGATGGACGCTGCGTGTAATCGCAGTGGGAACGTCCCCCAGCGTAACGCGTCTGATACATGAATGAAATCAGTCAATGGAGAGATGGAGCGTCACAGAAAGTGACGTCATCGACCAGGAAGCTATAAATATCCCCTGAATACACAAGCCGCCAGCTTCTAATGTTACTGAAGCAAGCGACCCAAGGGGATGCCGGGAGTATGGCAGGACATGCAGCATCCATCCCTTCGGGGAACTAGGGTTACATACGTAACCCGGGATGTTCCCCTTCAGGGACTACCGCTGCGTGTAATCGCAGTGGGAACGCAATACCCACATCCCCATACAAACAAGTCCCCGTCGTGTGTGATTAGGAGACACAAGCCGAAGAGAGAACCTGAGCCCCGGGAGTGGAGCTAAAATCAAGAGAATAAAACCTGACGAAAGTGTGCGGTGAGGACCAGCCTGCCGCATCACACACGTCCTGAAGAGAAGCCCCTGAAAGAAGAGCTCTAGAGGCAGCCATACTCCTGGTAGAATGGGCCCTTACAGCCAAAGGTGAAGGCTGACCGGCCGAAACGTAAGCAAGTGAGATGGCCTCGACCACCCACTTGCTCATACTTTGCTTAGATGCCAGACACCCCTTCTTAGGTGACCCAACAGGCGAACAATTTTTCCGATTTCCTCCACAGGGCAGCTCTGTGGACATACGCATCTAAAGCCCTAACGGGACACAGCAAATTAAGTTTCTCCTGGTCTGACATCAAAAAAGGCGGAGGACAGAAGGCCTGCAGTACTATAGGTCTAACAGAAGTGGTTGGTACCTTAGGAACATACCCTGGTCTCGGACAGAGAAAAGCCTTAACCATACCAGGAGCAAATTCCAGGCATGAGGGAGCCACCGAAAGTGCTTGAATATCTCCAATTCTTTTTAGAGACGAGATAGCGAGAAGAAGGATAGTCTTAAGTGTAAGAAACTTTTCCGAAACTTCCTCGATGGGCTCGAAAGGAGCTAGGGAGAGACCCTCTAAGACAATGGCCAGATCCCAAGATGGTACCCTCGTGCGAACTGCAGGCCTCAGCCTCAAGGTGCCATGAAGGAAGCGAGATATCAGTGGGTGTCTCCCGAGGGAACCTCCACTTGAAGGGGCGTGGTAAGCAGCTAAGGCCGCCACGTACACCTTCAGTGTGGAGTGGGATAACACAGTGGAGAGACGGTCCTGCAGGAAATCCAGCACTGTACCTACTGGGGAGTTAACTGGGTCCTGCTGGCGCTCTCCACACCAAGAGGTGAAAAGTTTCCACCTCGCAGCATATAACTTCCTCGTGGCGGGAGCTCTGGATTGGAGGATGGTCTCAACGACCTCAGTCGAGAGACCAGAATCTATGAGCTGGGCCCCCTCAGAGGCCAAGCCCACAGCCTCCATAGTTCTTGGCGGGGGTGAAGGATCGACCCGTTCGCCTGAGAGAGTGGGTCTCTCCTGATCGGTATCTCCAGGGGAGAGCCGTCGAGGAGAGACACTAGGTCCGCAAACCATACTTGAGCCGGCCAGAACGGGGCAATTAGCAGAAGACTGAGCCCGTCCCGGCGAACCCTCTCCAGAACTCCCGGGAGCAGAGCTATCGGAGGAAATGCGTACAGACGTGACCTCGGCCACGGATGTACCATCGCATCCAACCCCAGCGGGGCTGGAGGGCTGAGAGAGAACCACAGAGGACAGTGTGATGTTTCTCGGGAAGCAAATAGGTCTACCTCGGCACGATCGAAATGTTCCCATAGGAGCTCCACCACCTCGGGGTGAAGACTCCATTCCCCGGGCCTCGGCCCCTGTCTTGACAGGATGTCTGCCCCCTGATTTAAACACCCCGGGAGATAAATAGCTCTCAGAAAAAGAATTCTCCCCTGGGACCATAGGAGAATCTGACGTGCCAGTTTGTAAAGTGGGCGAGAACGCAGACCCCCCTGATGGTTGATATAAGAGACCACCGATGTGTTGTCTGTTCGGACAAGAACATGGTGGCCTCTTAGGTCTGGGAGGAAGTGTTTCAGAGCCTGAAACACTGCCAACATCTCTAGACAATTTATGTGCCATAGACGGTGATGGTCCTTCCACAGACCCCGAGCTGGGCGACCACTCATGATCGCTCCCCAACTCGTGAGAGAGGCATCTGTCGTTAGCATAACGCGACGACAAGGAGCTCCCAACACAGGGCCTTGGGACAGAAAACAAGGATCTTTCCACATAACCAGGGCGCGATGACACCGTCGCGAACTCACGATCATGCGAAATGGATTTCCCCTCGGGGAGAATCCCTTGGTTCTGAGCCACCACTGTAACGGTCTCATGTGCAGGAGGCCAAAAGGTATCACGTTGGACGCAGCTGCCATGAGACCTAACAGTCTCTGGAACTGTTTTACAGTGGATGACTGGCCTAGCTTGACCTGATCTACTGCGGCGAGAATCGAAGCAACACGAGCAGGTGACAATCGTGCCTGCATCGTCGTCGAATCCCACACTACACCGAGAAAAGTGGTTCTCTGTAATGGAGAAAGAACACTCTTCTTGGCGTTGAGCCTCAACCCCAATCTCTTGATGTGAGCAAGAACAACATCTCGATGCCGAACCGCCTGTTGTTCCGATTGAGCTAGAATTAACCAATCGTCTATATAGTTCAGAATACGGATGCCCTGCAGCCTGAGCGGAGCTATAGCTGCATCCATACACTTCGTGAACGTGCGGGGTGACAGTGCTAGGCCAAACGGAAGAACCCGATATTGGTACGCTTCGCCCCCGAAAGCGAACTTCAGGAACTTCCTGTGTTGAGGGAGGATAGACACATGGAAGCGTCCTTTAGATCTATCGTGACAAACCAGTCCTCGGATCTGATTTGTGACACGATCTGCTTGAGAGTGAGCATTTTGAATTTGAGCTTCCCTACAGTGCGATTTAAGAGACGCAGATCTAGAATGGGACGCAGCCCTCCATCTTTTTTCGGAACGATGAAGTACCGGCTGTAGTATCCTAACTCCCTGCTGGGTAGAGGAACCCGTTCTATAGCCCCTTTTTGCAGCAGAGTTTTTACCTCCTGTTGTAATACCAGAGCCTGCTCGGGGCCCACCACAGTAGGCAGAACCCCTCTGAACCGAGGTGGACGCGTTCTGAACTGAATAGCGTACCCGTTCTTTATAATATTCAGGACCCACTGAGAAACATTGGGAAGCATTTCCCATACCGCCAGGAACTCTACTAAGGGAACCAGCCTCTCGAGGCTGGCCTCTGGATGAACATCCCGAGTGACAGACACAGCACCCTGTAACATACTGGCAGGAAAAAGCTGGTCTGAGCACTCCACAGCCCTCCTCGGAGGGGGCGAGCGTCCCTCGGGAAATCGCTCGCCGAGTCTCTCTACGCCCTGTATAGGCAGGGTTAGTAGAACAGACCCCTGAGGGCATCGAGAAAGACAGGGCACCGTGTTTTTGTGCGGTGAACTCAAGTCTTTCCCGATGGGGACCACCCTCAGAGTCCTGACGTTCAGCCCGTCAGGACTTTTTCGACGCGGCCTTCCTGGCGTCAATGACTGTCCTCAGATCAGTCCTGCCCCGAGAAGGCCGCGCCGGAGAGCGCCCCGCCTCGTCCCTTCAGTTTCTCTGCGGGGGAGCACGAGACGCGACACTCCGCTTCTGCTGTGCTCTTTTGGAAGACGAACTCGACGGCTGGGACTGCCCTCGTTCAGCAGCCCCAGTGACACGCACTTTTAGAGGGATAAACTTATGAAAGGCAGCCGCCTTTTTTTCTCTTCCTGGAACCTCTCCCTGACAGAGTGAAGAGCGTCACCAAAGAGGCCCGCAGGCGAAACGGGAGCATTTAAAAGGAGAGTCTTGTCTTTTTCTTTCATAGAGGTCTGACTCAACCATAATTGCCTTTCTGTGGCCACCATGGCTGCCATAGATCGACCGATAGATTTTGCGGTCTCTCTGGTGGCACGAAGAGTGAGATCAGCAGTCTGCCTGAGTTCGCTAATCATATCTGCAGAAATTTCTCCCCCCTCACACGCATCTTTGAGCAGGTCGGCCTGATAAGCCTGCATAATAGCCATCGTATAGAAACATGCAGCCGCCTGCCCAGCCGCCGAGTAAGCATTCCCCACCAGCACAGAGGTATTTTTTAGTGGTCTAGATGGAAGAGCCGGTGCTTTAAGTGAAGACGACGAAGCAGGAGAGAGATAGCTCGCGAGCGTCTCCTCCGCCTTCGGCATCGTCACATAACCAGCAGATTTAGCACCAAAAATGTTACCATAAGCATTGGACTGATTAGTGTAAATTCAGCTTGAAACCGGTCTAACCCAGGTCTTTGAAACCTCAGCATGAAGATCTGGGAAGAACGGTAAGCACCGGCGAGAAGGTTGAGGTCGTGCAGACAGAAATCTATCATCTAGTTTGCTTTTATTTCTAGACTCCTGTCTATCAGCTGGCCACTCGATACTGAGCTTTTCAACAGCCCGAGATAACACATCCATCAAACCTTCTTCATTTGCAGTATAATGTGACAAACTAGTTTCCTCTGATGCAAAACTTTCGACATCCAGCTCCTCAGAACTGGATAATCTCAATTCAACATCATCATGTGCCTCCACCCGGGTAGAAGTAACTGCCGCAGCGCGTGCTTCCAGAGCCGGGTGAGAGGCACTGGATCCCGCCGGAGAAAGCTGAGATAGGGCGGGACCCGTCTCAACGTCGCCGGTGAGATCCATCTGCGAACCCCAAGACAAGCGCCGCCGCTCTGCCTCAACAGAAGCGGGACCCGAGCCTTGGAGAGCTCGCAGCATACCGCCCTCCTCGAAGAGCGATCGCCGCGAGCGCAGAGTTCTCAGAGGAAAGTGCTCGCAATGCTCACAATCGACTCCCTCGATAGCCGACTGGGCATGCTGCACTTGTTTTTGGCATCTGATAGAGCTTTTGGATTTGGAAACAGTGACATCAGACTTAACAAGCTTAACACAACAACTTAACTTAACTTTTTCTTTTTACATTGATTTATTACATGGAACATATGTGTTTCCATGCATTTTGTTGAGATGTCTTTTCTTGTATAGCCTATTGTATATACATGGTTGATTATTCATGTTGCTTATGTATAATACTATTTGTTTGTGTATTCTATTCATTGATATTAATCTATTACTAGCTTATTTTCCCAAGTGCATGGAAGTGTATTAAAATGGATCTAAAATATGTAATAAACAATTCTTATTTTGTATTTAGCATCTGAATCAGGTAGCGGTAAGCAGGATAAACTATCAGCAAAAACAATTTATTTACTGGGTCTGTACTCCCGATTGTAGTTGAAATTGTAATTGAGGAGTCTGGCCGACCAGCGAGCTATCCTCATTCCTGCTCTGTTCATTCCACTGGTGGCCAGTAATGTGGTTAGTGCTTGGTGGTCTGTCCTGTATGCTCTGTCCTGAGTGATATAACTCTGGCAGACTGTGTACAGCTCACTCAGGGGAAAAGCTAAGCTAAATAGGGCAGGTTCCGTTGCCAGTCGTGCGCGGGGCCTGTTCCAATGTGACTTCACATTGGAGTACATTCCTGAATGGCTCATTTTGAAACACTGGCTGTGTCCGAAATTGCCACCATACCCTAAATAGGGCACTGACAGCCATTTGTAGTGGTGTCTGAAACCATTGTGGACGTTATCGAGTGCACTCATTCAATCCCACAATGCACCGCAATAACGACTGTACAACCGATGGACACTATTTATGTCTATGTGCTTAACGGCTAGAGAATACCCATAATGCACTGTGAGAGTCCAGAAGATGGCTCTCACAGCTGAATCATCCATCCATCCATTTCACGCTGGTCCAATGTGGCTACAGTGTAATATCATACAGGTATAAACTCCTTTTAATAGATTATTACATTGTTTAATTAAGGTTTATATAGTTTCCATGACAAAGTTCAAGATAAATCTTTTCATCTTACTACAGTTTTTCTAAGTTTCAAATAATTATTAAACAGCAAACACAAACTATGCAAAAGTGGCAGCCCTTCCGACACACTCAGTGTCCTAATTCACTCACTCGTTTTCATTCACTCCCTCAAGTGAAATATATTAGTGGACTAATGTAGGAAATAGTCAATGAGGGTATAGGAGGCGATTTCGGACACAGCCACTGTTTCTGATTTATGGGTAAAATAACAAATGGAGTGGATGGATTTTTACCACAACAGGGTGGTTGTGTACATTCACTGCGGAAACATAAATATGTTCAAAAACAATGTAAAAGGGAATTTTACATAACAGGGCCTCTTTAAAAAACACCTTAGAATGCCCAACTTTTTGCACTGTTTGCAGATTACCATAATTGTTTTTCATCATGAGCGGCTTGAATGTAGTTCAGCACTATAAAAAAAATCCTGTTTTAAAAGAAATAGTTGCAGCTGTCTGTTCCATCCTTTTGTACTTGGAGTAGATTGCACTCTCTCTAGTTTTCAAAGTCACAGCCTCCCTTCTGACACAGCAATCACAATACCCCCCCCCCCCCCATTTCAATAACACAGAAAAGCTAGTTAAAAAAATAAAAAAAATAAATACCAATTACACAAACAAGTAAACAATAAGCAATAAATTAAGAAACATGCAAATTACAGACAATAAGACAAGTAAAGACAATAGAACAAAGAAGCAAATTAAATGGTGCTTTCATTTTGTTCAGATATTTGTAGCCTATTCAAGTAAGAAATAATAAACAGAATAAAGTGATCAAATTTAAAACTAAAAACTGCATACTCTTCATTGTATGAACTAAATATGCTACAAAAGCTATTTGGTCAAGAGCTGTGAGTGATTATCATTCTGCTCTCCTTTATGCTGAGTGCTGATGAAAACTATTCCATATCAAACACAATTTGTTGTTTAGCATTATCAAAAACAATCATCAGTTCAAACTACTCAAGCTGATTTTACAGATATGAAGCAGACAATAACAAATTTTTTGCTCATCTTTTTATACCAGGCTGATTCAAAGTTATCAAGAGCATTTTTGGGTTGTTCATGATTATTTTGTGGAGAAAAAGTATGGGCTAAATCATTTTCACAGTAGCACTTTTGCAATATTATTGATATTCTTATTTTCATCCAGAGAAAATGGCATTTTATAATGGATTTTATTTCTTTATAATTAATTTATTTTAGATTAACTTTATTTATGTACCAAAACTTTACAAACTTTTGTCTTATTTCTTTGGTTTGTAGACCATATACTAAAGGATTTAGTCCTGGCGGTACAATGTGAAACATTATACTAGCTAATTTCCTGCTGTCAGAGTATTCTGGAAAACGATGGAGAAAAACCATAGTAGCACAAGAAACAAACATGATGATATAAACAGCTATATGAGTACTACATGTTTTTATGGCTTTGCTGTTAAGTGATTTGTTTTTGCTGGTTATGCATACGGTAGCAATCTTACCATATGTTATAAACACCGACCCAAGTGAGAAGGTAAAGACAATCACAGTAGAAATTATTCCAAACACATTATTTATGACCACATTTTCACAGGACAGTTTAAACAGTGAGGCATTGTCACAGAAAGGGTTTTCAATTTTAGATCTGCAGCGAGACAGGCGTATAGTGAGACCCAACAGAATTAACACCATGAATACTGACAGCCCCCAGGCTGATGCTGATAGTTTAATAACCATTTTATTGGTCATTATAGCTGCGTATCGCAATGGATTACATATAGCCACATATCTGTCAAAGGCCATGATCATCAGCACATAGTGGCTTGCTGCTGCAAATATGTGCACAAAATATGCTTGAACAACACACTCCACATATGTAATGTGACGCTCTGAGGCTTCCCTTAAAATGTCCTGCAATAAGCGTGGCAACATGACAGAGGTCCCTAGTATATCATTCACTGGAAGGTTACAGAACAGAAAATGCATAGGATGATGTAGATTCTTCTCAGTTGCGATCAGGATTATAAGTCCAATGTTACATCCCATTGCGAATATATAAACCAAGAGAATCAGGATGAAAATAGGATAGGAAGACTGAGATGTAACTTTCAGTCCCTCCACGAGGAGAATGCTGTTTGTGAATGTCAGGTTGTCCATTGGCTGCTCAAAACCTGCAAACAGCATCACACAGACCTGTCATTGTCATTAATAGCATACAATTGCTACACTGTACAATGATGATTATACAAAAAAATATGTTGTTGTAAACAGTAAAATCTAATTATAACATATTTCCATATGTAAGTCAATATATTATTTGTAAATCACATTACTTGCTGTCTGATCGGTTTTCATGGTCTATGTTAAATGGAACCTTAATTTATAATCAAAGAACCTGCAGTCTGTTGTTGCTATAAAGTAATACCAAGATAGTTGATTATTTTTACAGATTGCTTCAAGTTGTCATGTTAACTAATTAATTAGCAGTCAATTCTATCAGTATTTAGGGTTACATGAATAATGACTTACTTTTTTCTGAAGAATACTTACGAGCCTTTGCCTTTAAATATGCAGTTCAATGTGACACTGTCATCACCCAAGAGGGGAATGACATGACCAACTGTTTGCGATGAACACAGCCACTGAAACTGTAATGATATTGTTATGTTTAAATGGCCTTGTTACCTGCAGGGGTCGTGTTTTTTGGCAACACTTTCTATGAAGCATGTGTAGGGACAACGAGAATGCAACCCACACGAGTGAAGCGTTCGTACATAATCAAACACAAGGGGCTGCATATTCCAGATCACCCCAGGCACTGGAGTCAAGAGACCCTTTGTTGTTTAACCAAAGGAAGGACGTTGTCAATGTTTTATAATTTGGCAAGAACAGATCTGTTCAGAAATGGTGAAACAAGAGGCCCTAACAAGAAGTCACCTGACCCCTGCGACTAAACAGACTGAACCATTCAGGGTCCCGAGCTAGTTTTCCCCTCATCAATTAGTACGTCTCCATGTGGATGTCCATAGAAAACTACCCTTTGTCTTGAAGACAACCATTTGCGAACTAAACCCTCACGTGGTACACACCACGAATGCGACAGATGTTGACCATAAGGATACCCCCCCACACACACACACATAAGGACTTTCCTCCATATCAAACTCCATAAAACTCATCCCAGAACAATTCTTGACTGACCCATAATCAAAATCATGTAACATAACATAATTATATATTGTGTTTACAACCCCTGTATGTGTCTATTCTGCTTAGATCACATCTAAGTCATGTAATTGTTTTAAATATTAGAGATACTGGAATGAAAGTGTCGTGTTTCCTATCATTATGCTCGTATGTGTTTAATTCAAAAGATGGCTCGATTGAAATCTGTGTAAAAATGTTTATGTTCTTAAAATGGAAATTATGTCTAAACTGAATACTCTGTTCGAGCTGATGAGTAAGCAGACCACAGAGAACACATGATTCGCGATGAGAGAAAAGGGGGGGGGGATAGAAAAGACCCCCTTCTCAAATAACCATATAGTATCTTATTGTCCGAATTCCAAATTCCTCCAGGAGGCGGGACAAACATTTTGAGTTTAAAATCTTAGACCCGAACACAGAATCTCTCTCTTGTGATGCTCTCTTGTGATGCTCTCTTGTGATGCTCTCTTGTGTTCTCGTTCTCTTGTGCTCTCTCTGGTCCTCTGGGCTCTTGCCCTCTGCTCTCTGATGCTCTTGCTCCCTCCCTCGGAAAAGGTCTCGGCAGGACAAGCCGGGTGGAGCCGACGATGGTTATTAACCATGTAGACGCAGAGACAAATGACCCAAATCAAGATATGGGTTAAAACAGATTTATTTCAAGCCATCTAACTCGTCACACCTTTCTTTCTTTTCTTAGTTGTTTTCTTTTCCGTTAAAAGTCTCGGTTCTAAGTTAAGTTTTGCTGCAAAGTTTCGTTTAAAACGTTTCGACTGCAACACGCTTCCAACTTCAAAGACTTCCATCAATCCGCCAACACACCACGTGACTGGCTGCCCAAGATCTATCAAGCACGAGGAGACCGCCAGCCAAACAACGGACCCGGGGAACACCTTCACACCGACAAAAGGGAATCCCCAAAAGCAACGCAAGGACAAGCAAGTACCTCCAGACTCGCTGAACTGGTGCATATTGATAGAAAATTGAATAACCCGCCTAAGAAACGATAAAAGGGTGAAATTAATTATTGATGGTTCGTTCAGGTCATGTCTTTTAAGTGCATATAGAAACTTGGGATCTCACCATCTAACTCCTAAAACTCATTCTTCCTCACTCTCTGTCTTTCTTCAACTTGTATGAATGCGTGTGCGTGTGTTTGTGTTAGATATTTGTTTTATGTGTTAGTCATAGGCTTATAATCAATAAAGTATTGCTTGTATTTGAAAAGAGAAGCATTACTTGTGATATGTGCTTACAGATTTATTGTCTTGAACTTCGATCTAAGTTACCTATGCTTTGACCCTTGATTTATTTCTTAATTTAGCTGTTAGCTGGGAATTAGTCTTTCTTGGCCAAGAAGATATTATATTTCCTAGAATTAATAATTGTTTATGCTTTCCGTTCATTGGATGAACTGAGAAAATGATCATACTATTGATTCTGCTACAGTAAATTCTGAAAATAATTAAATTATTAATTATTGATCATAATCCGTTATGAATAATAATTAATTATATTTATACGTGCGTATAAACGCTACACATGCATTTATAATGCAAGGGTATTCTTAATGCATTATAATACAGATGCTATATAGATGCTGCACACTGGTGCTGGTTGAGGAGAGAACTCCTGATATGATTGTAAAGCGCTTTGGGTGTACAGTAGTACATATGAAAGCGCTATATAAATGCCTCATTCATTCATTCATTCATTCATTCATTCATTCATTCATTATAATACATGCATAATGGCTTACATCTGATAAATAATCATAACAACAGTTACAATACATTATAATATAATGTATTGTACAATACTGCATTTGTAATGCATCATAAGGGCATTCTTGATGCATTATAATGCATGCATAATGCCTTATAAACAACCTTATAATGTGTTGTATCTCATTAATAATCGTAACAACAATAATAAAACTTATCTATTTGCGGTTGTAACTATTAAGAGTATGATGATTTATAACACACAATGAACATAATTTTATCCACTTAAGTTATAATGGATTATATATCGCATAGTTTCATATCTATTAATTCCCCAAGTCTCATATCTTGACATTGTTTACTTAAGATCTGCACAGTATCATTGTTACATCCACCAGCTGGAGTGCCCTTGATTTCCACTAGACGAGCACTCCTCCCATCTCCTTGGGTTTCCCCATCATGAACTACACTTTATATAACCCATTACCTGGATTCATTATGGTCTCATTACTTCCACCTGAATGTCATTACCCTTGTTAACTCTGTCTATTTAAGAACTGTTTATTCAGTAATTCTGAGTTGCACGAACCAATGGATGTGCAGCGGAGCTGCAGGAACCTATGGAGCTAAAGCCCGCCGAAATGGGCGGGGCTACTCGCCCCCTACTCGGCACGCATGCGCGCTTCAGCCTCCACCACCTCCACCATTATTGACTGCGCTGAGGAAAAGGGCTATGAGAAAATGCCTTGGACGAGTATGCATTGATGAAGTAAACAGTTGGATGTGCCAAAACTTTCTTCAGTTAAACAAAGACAAAACTGAAGTCATTGCGTTTGGAAACAAAGATTAAGTTCTCAAGGTGAACGCATACCTTGACGCTAGGGGTCTAACAACTAAAAATCAAGTCAGGAATCTTGGTGTGTCTCTAGAGTCAGACCTTAGTTTCAGTAGTCATGTCAAATCAATAACCAAATCAGCATACTATCATCTGAAAAATATTGCAAGAATTAGATGCTTTGTTTCCAGTCAAGACTTAGAGAAACTTGTGCATGCTTTTATCACCAGCAGGGTGGATTATTGTAATGGACTTCTCACTGGCCTTCCTAAAAAGACCATAAGACAGTTGCAGCTCATACAGAACGCAGCTGCCAGGATTCTGAGCAGAACCAGAAAATATGAACATCACATCAGTCCTCAGGTCTTTACACTGGCTCCCAGTTACATTTAGGATTGATTTTAAAGTATTAATACTGCTTTACTGGTATATCATTCAATGGGCTAGGACCTCAATATATTGCAGATATGCTCACTGAATATAAACTGAGATCACTCAGATCATTAGGATCACATCAGCTAGAAATGCCAAGGGTTCACTCTAAGCATGGAGAGTCTGCTTTTAGCTATTATGCCAGCCGCAGCTGGAACCAGCTTCCAGAGGAGATCAGATGTGCTCCTACAGTAGTCACATTCAAATCCAGACTCAAAACACATCTGTTTAGCTATGCATTTACTGAATGAGCACTGTGCCACTGTTCGTCCGACTATTTTTACTATATTTTATTAATTTTTTTATTCTAAACTGTTTTAATTATTCTTATTTCTTTTTATTATTTTAATTTATTCTATGTAAAGCACTTTGATTTACCATTGTGTATGAAATGTGCTATAAATAAACCTGCCTTGCCTTGCCATTATAAACAAACAATTTATTTAATCAAGCTCTAAATACAGCTCGTTGTTCATCCATGGTATGAAGTGACGTCACGGTACGAAGTGACGTACCAGTCGTTTGCATATGGCCGCCTCCAGCGCAAGACAACTACGCCTAATTTCACATCATTGTCATTCACATCACGCGCACAGGTGTTTAGTCGACATTCACGCAGCGAGTGGGTCTGTTTACAAGAAGATTGCGATGCCATGCAGATGTGCTGTTCCTGGCTGTGGACAAACAGCATGTTTGAATACGCTGCCGAAAGATCCAGACTGCATTTCAAGGATGACTGTTTTGAGAACAAATCACAGTGGGCCTATAATGCTGGCTTTGCCAGAAAACTTTGCTTAAAGATCAGGCCGTGCTGACTATTCTGGGCCCAACAACGACGCCGCAAACTGCAAGTAATGTAGATGTTAATTGCAGTTTCATTCATTGATCAATCACAGTGATTGATTGAATAATCACAGTGTTTTTACTTAGTTTACGTGCATATTGCCCGTCATGTTCAGGCCCCGTATTAAAAGATGTAGGCTGTCAAACTGACCGACCCACTCAGACATCTGTGGGCAGTGGGCACACAGCTGTCGTTTCAAACCATGAGACCTAAGTACCGTAGCAAAGGTATTATTTATATAATACCATCATAATTCTATTAATATGAATCTTAAAAGCTTTATTGCCTAAAAAATTAAGTATTTATAGTCCATATTTTTTTTGTAGTACTGCAATTGCAATTGATAGAATAAAACTTTACATTGTATTTTCTAATTTAGAAACACAAACAGAGCAGTCATCAAATCTTGTTGATGTCGCCATACCCTGGACTACTTCACAGCCTTTTACTTCAACCCCTTTAAAAGATGCATCTTCAAATATGGCCTGTGCATGCATTTTGTCCGTGGTACACCCTTGCCTCGCACACAACAGCACACAGCAATCGGCAGCACCCACTACTATTGTATACAGTTCCACATAATCCGCACATGTTCTGACTAAGGCGCATTAATAATTTATGCTTAAGCACTGACATTAGCTATCATAACAGTTAACACTGAACTCTTAAAGGGGAAACACCCCCAAAACAGACTGTTTGAATCAGAGAATGAGAAACAGGGTGGGAAAAGATCATAAATCACTATATTTTTTAAGTTTTTCGTTCAAAAAACTATAGTAATATTATAATTGCACCTAAGGGAACATAATAAAAAAACAAAAAAAAAAACATGTCATGACCCCTTTAAAAACATATTTTATAAGTCTAACTATAGAGATTTTAAATAAATAGAGATGGAACTTTTTGTACACCAGATACAAACCACTGAAATCGGTTGATAAACGTAATTTTTTTTTTTATCCAGAAAAACTGCAGCTCACCGTTTACTTGCATTTGATTACAGCGCAGTCTTGCCCTCAGCAAAATGGCGGACGTGTTGACGTATCGCAGCAACGTTCCAATGCGGCCAATAGTGCTTCTATGTATTTATTATGTCTATGGCTCAGATCCCTTCACTCCCCTTGCGGAAGCCCGCCCCGCGGATTCTTCCGCTCGGGTTGAGAGCCCGGTGATGCAGCTGTCTGACTCTGATGTACATAGCTATCCATAATAAAGGCTAGATGTCTTACGGCGGAGTCTCTATCGTCATCACCGTCGGCCATCTTGTCACAGGCAAGCTTTCTGGCGGGCTCTGTGGTACCTGATGTAAGATGAGTGATCAGGACGAACGCAAATACTCTTATCTCGTTGAAATCTTGACGGATTTACAAACGGTTTGGTTTCTTACAAACGTTATTAACGTGGCTATAATTCTGGATGATTATTTATTTATACACTTTATTCATAATTATGCAGTCATAACTACATCTCTGACGTTTATAACAAACCAAACTGTTTGAAAATCGGTAGAAAATTTGAGCAAGTTATGGTTTTTTAAAAAGTACATGCACCAACCCTCTGGGGACGGATTGGGCGGTACCGCCCAAACTGGCATACTTTTACAAATGTGTAATTATCTTAAAAACTATTAATGATAGAGAGGTGCGGTCTTTTTTGCCGTCTTCCTCAGATTCCGTTGAAAACAATGGTATATGGTATACACACTTCCTTGTTGCGTAATACCACTGCATATAAGGCCAACGAAATCGATGTTGTTAGGAATATTCCACGCGCAAAGACCAATGGAAAAATTGCCTCTGGGAGGAATATTTTTCTTACCCAATCAGAGGAAGGTTACCATGGCGTATTCTAGCTAATCAGAGGACTCTGTAGCCTTGCAAGGGGTGGGATTATAGTAAGTGATATGACGCAATTTCACGCAAAACAGCGTTGAGTGGAGAAGGAGACAGATAACGAACGGAGCGGAGTATTACAGCGCGCACAGAGATTTACACTCACCGGCCACTTTATTAGGTACCCCATGCTAGTAACGGGTTGGACCCCCTTTTGCCTTCAGAACTGCCTCAATTCTTCGTGGCATAGATTCAACAAGGTGCTGGAAGCATTCCTCAGGGAGTTTGGTCCATATTTACATGATGGCATCACACAGTTGCCGCAGATTTGTCGGCTGCACATCCATGATGCGAATCTCCCGTTCCACCACATCCCAAAGATGCTCTATTGGGTTGAGATCTGGTGACTGTGGAGGCCATTTTAGTACAGTGAACTCATTGTCATGTTCAAGAAACCAATTTGAAATGATTAGAGCTTTGTGACATGGTGGAAGTAGCCATCAGAGGATGGGTACATGGTGGCCATAAAGGGATGGACATGGTCAGAAACAATGCTCAGGTAGGCCGTGGCATTTAAACGATGCCCAATTGGCACTAAGGGGCCTAAAGTGTGCCAGGAAAACATCCCCCACACCATTACACCACCACCACCAGCCTGCACAGTGGTAACAAGGCATGATGGTTCCATGTTCTCATTCTGTTTACGCCAAATTCTGACTCTAACATCTGAATGTCTCAACAGAAATCGAGACTCATCAGACCAGGCAACATTTTTCCAGTCTTCAACTGTTCAATTTTGGTGAGCTCTTGCAAATTGTAGCCTCTTTTTCCTATTTGTAGTGGAGATGAGTGGTACCCGGTGGAGTCTTCTGCTGTTGTAGCCCATCCGCCTCAAGGTTGTGCGTGTTGTGGCTTCACAAATGCTTTGCTGCATACCTCGGTTGTAACGAGTGGTTATTTCAGTCACTGTTGCCCTTCTATCAGCTCGAACCAGTCTGGCCATTCTCCTCTGACCTCTGGCATCAACAAGGCATTTCCGCCCACAGAACTGCCGCTCACTGGATGTTTTTTCTTTTTCGGACCATTCTCTGTAAACCCTAGAGATGGTTGTGCGTGAAAATCCCAGTAGATTAGCAGTTTCTGAAATACTCAGACCAGCCCTTCTGGCACCAACAATCATGCCACGTTCAAAGTCACTCAAATCACCTTTCTTCCCCATACTGATGCTCGGTTTGAACTGCAGGAGATTGTCTTGACCATGTCTACATGCCTAAATGCACTGAGTTGCCGCCATGTGATTGGCTGCTTAGAAATTAAGTGTTAACGAGCAGTTGGACAGGTGTACCTAATAAAGTGGCCGGTGAGTGTATATGAGAGAGAGACAGAACGATAATATATATATATATATATATATATATATATATATATATATATATATATATATATATATATAGCATAATAGCAATTATAGCTGTAACACTACTGTTAAAAGCGCATAAAAACAACAAGACCTGGGCTCCAGCAATTGATGGTGAGTTGGCTGGATTTTCTCTGGTATTTCGACAGAAACTATAATTTGTCACGGTGCCTCCAGAAATGTAGCTTTAACTATTCACAAATATGTGTACACATTACCCTTGATTAAATAAAATGCTACTTCACTATTTGTTAAGGGCTGTTTTCTTCTTACAACAATACTGTAATCAAGTTAGGCTATGAAACAAATACAAAAGTAGTAACAAATAGAGACTTATTTATTTCAACTGGTTACTCACTCAGATACTCTGTTATAGCAAAACTCTCCAACTGCACAGAGAAGTGGTTACGTGAAGCTTGTGTCCTCATCTCCTCACAAGGACCAGGAAAACAGTCCAGTCCAACGCTGAAATAAGTGATGCGTCACACACCAGAAAATGGCCGACGACTCCGACGCACGAAAGCTGTCGTTCTCTCTACTTCAACAAGTTGTAAAGTCTATTTTCGGCATAGAACCGCCTGAAAATACTCCGATGCTGTTTGACTCTTCTTGGTCCTTGAATCCCGGGAAACAATAGAGAAACACTATAGTCCTTTCCGGCGAAACATAAAATGACGGCTGCTATGATGATCAGAGCAGACTTTACGCATTTAGTCTTTAAACACAAAGAAAACGTCCCCGTTGTCACAATACATATATTAATATAACTGAATGTGATCTAGGACACAAACACTGTCGCTAGATATACTTTAACAGCATGTGTTTCAGTAACTCCCTTACTCGGTTGAACAGCGCGCTCTTCCTCTCTGTACCCCCAGCTTCCAACTCTCGCGTGCCTCTCTCCTCCCTCCTACTCATTCTGATTGGCTGATAGTGAACAAACCAAAACTCTATGGAACAACTCATTGGTTAACATTTGAAATACCTCAGACTACCGTTACATGACAATATGCAAATTCCCATGTATTATAAAAATAATAAGAAAATACATCAAAATTAAAATAAAGGAGTACAAATATTCACAGGGTTACATCCTCCCCCCACCAAATTCCAGCATGCCCCCATGTCTGGACTTAAGAGGAACACACAAAGGGGGAAAGAAAAATAAATAAGTATTCTCAAACCCTGCATTAAAAATGAGTAATTCTAGGTTTACACTCTTGGGACTGTGCAAGGAAAAGCCTTTGAATTTCTCATGCACATATTACACAACGCTTGAGAATTACACCACCAAACATGTTGGGTTTGACCATGTTCACAAAAACATAAAGACTTAGTTCCATGACCAACAACCTCACAGCAATGAGAAGCAACCATTTTCTCTTTAACAGGTCTTCCCAACTCAGGATAAGTAAACCTCTCAGGGGTTTTTCTTTGTCTCTCAGATCTCCTCACTTGAGAATTATCAAGCACATTAGACAGTTCTACCACTGAAGTCACAGGATCAATGAACTCAGGTTATCGGTACGTTCAAACTGATGTTCACTTGTACCTTTACCACCTACTATTTCTGTGTCAACATTTCCATCATCTAAAGTCTCAACTTGATCTCCCAACAGTTGACCCACCTCCTCCACTCTGGGGAAATCACAGACATCAGGCACAACAGCACCCTTATCTTGCTGGTCCTGACCCTGATGTTCAATCTCCAGAGAGTTAGAATCAAAGCACATAAGGGGCTCATAATCATATTCTGACTCTGTATCAGATGATGAAAAATCTCTCGGCACAAGGTTAACAGGCTCAGACATGGGCTTTTCTTTCTCACTTTGTCTCTTTCTGGTCTTACGAACGGGTAAAGGGCTCGGGCTTTCACTTTCAGAACTCATTTTCACTTGTGATTTCAAGGGCAATATATGGTTTCTATGTAGAACCTTTTTAGGCCCATTGCCACTCACTGGAACCAACTTATAGACAGGCAAGTTAGACAACTGACTCTCTACCACATATGGCATGTAATGCCACCGATCTGCAAGTTTGTGCTTTCCTTTTAACCCAAGGTTCTGAATAAGCACCCTGTCTCCAGGCTTCAGACTCTGAGGACGCACTTTCTTATCATACCTCAGTTTTTTTTTCTTGGTTTGCACGTGCAGATGCAGTCGTTGCCAACTCATATGCTTCCTTTAATTGTTGCCTCATTCTCTCTACATATTTCCCGTAGGAAACTGGCAAATCTTCATCAGACCGAACCCCGAGACACACATCCACCGGTAACTTAGGCTCTCTTCCAAACATGAGGAAGTATGGCGTATACCCGGTCGCATCATTTTGGGTAGAATTGTACGAATGAACTAACTGGGCAATATGCTGGCTCCACCTTGATTTTTGTTGTGCATTCAACGTGCCAAGCATATTGAGAAGTGTCCTGTTAAACCTCTCTGGTTGTGGATCCCCTTGTGGATGGTATGGAGAAGCGCGGGATTTCTTTACTCCCAACATAGCCAACTTCTCCTTGATCAAATGGCTCTCAAAATCCCGCCCCTGATCAGAGTGTATTCTATTTGGCAGGCCATAGTGAACAAAATACTTCTCCCACAAGGTTCTCGCAACCGTCAAAGCTTTCTGGTCTTTGCAAGGAAAAGCCTGGGCATACCGAGTAAAATGATCGGTAATGACCAACACATTACTAACATTTCGGGTGTCTGGCTCAATTGTTAGAAAATCAATATAGACTAAATCCAGAGGACCAGAACTGTGCATATGTGACATAGGCGCACTTCTCTGAGGCAAAGTCTTCCTCATGATACAGCGATCACAATTTTTACAGTATGCTTCCACTTCTTTCATCCTAGGCCAGAAAAAACGGTCTCTCACGAGCGCATACGTTTTCTCAAAACCTAAATGTCCATTTTTGTCATGCAAAGACTCCAAAACAGAACTTCGGAGAGCAGTGGGAAGCACAAACTGCCTGTATCTTTGATTATTTTTCCTCTCGACCACCCGGTATAGCAAACCTTGATCCACTTCCAGACTTTTCCATTTTTTTTTCAAGGCCTTGGAGGTCAATATGGTCCAATTGAACACTTCCAGATAATTGCTTCTGACTAACTGCTAGCCTTACTTTACTCAGGCAAGGGTCATTCCCCTGAGCCTCCCTCAACTCACTGAAGTTCGAATTCCTCAGCTCATCCTGAGTAAAGAAAACAACTTTTCCAGCAGCTCGAAACACTTCACTCTCAGGACAACACAACTCGGGTAAGTAAGCACTTTGCTGATATACTACAGCTGACTCAATGGCATCTTGCACTTGATCCTTTGCTTCCACAGATTGGCAGAGAGTACTTACTCCGGAAGCTGGAACTACCTCCCACATTTCTTCAGCTCCAGGACTGACATAAGGCCGCCTCGACAGAAAGTCTGCATCGATGTTTATCAATCCCCGTCTGTACTTCAAGCTGAACTGGTAAGTTGACAGAGCTGCTAGCCATCTGTGACCTGTAGCGTCTAACTTAGCCGAAGTCAAAATGTAAGTCAGGGGATTGTTGTCCGTTCTGACTTCGAAAGTTACTCCATAAAGATAGTCGTGCAGCTTGTCAACTACCGCCCACTTCAAAGCCAAGAATTCCAGCTTATGTGCTGGGTAATTCCTTTCAGAGGTAGAAAGACTTCTACTAATGAATGCCACTGGGCGCAATCCTTCAGGATGTTGTTGATAGAGCACGCCACCCAGTCCATCCATACTGGCATCAACGTGTAACACATAAGGTAGTTCAGGGTCAGCAAACGCTAACACCGGGGCTTGCGTCAAACGGAGTTTCAGATCCTGAAAAGCCATCTCACAGCTGTCATCCCATCGAGAACCAAATGGATCCGAGGGCCTGAAGAACCCATCAGTAGCAGGCTTCTTGAGGTTCTCCTTTCCCTGGCGTTTTTGTGGATAACCCTTAAGCAACTGGTTGAGGGGTCTGCACAAACTAGAGTACCCTTTCACAAACCGTCGATAGTAGCCACAAAAACCCAGAAAGGATCTCAACTGGGTAACTGTCTGCGGTCTGGGCCAATTCACAACTGCTTCCACTTTAGACGGATCAGTGGCGATTCCATCTTGTGACACTATGTGCCCAACGTAAGTCACAGAAGTCCTGCAAAACTGGCATTTGTCCAGAGACAACTTTAAACCCTCCTCTGTAAGCCGATCCAGAACTTTGAGCAAACGTTGATTGTGCTCTTCAAGGGTTCTGCCAAAAACAATCAAGTCGTCCAGATAAACCAACACTCAGGGCCGGCGATTGCTATAGGCGAACTAGGCGGTTGCCTAGGGCGACAAATGTGTTGGGGGCGCGGGCGCCCTCTAGTGTCGCCCCTGGCCTACTTCCCATTAATCATAGAATTAGAATGACAAGCGAAACAAAAACATGTTTATTAAACATGATCATCTTAAGGCGCCCCTCAGCCATACGTTTAATTACTTGTCAACCTGATTATTAGATTGAATGGATGATTATTGTCGATCAATTCCTAAAGGGGGGCGGGGGTTAGTTGCGTTACGTTACGTTCTATGGTTACGTTAGGCAAGTGCTCGGCTGCTGCGCGCGCTGATCGAAAATGAAGCGGTCTAAACCCTCTGGTGCACAGGGACGAAAACGGAGAAAGCAACAAGATAAAAAGAAAGCCCAGTATAGAGGTAAGTCTTCTCATCTCATCCATTAAGGTGTCAAATGTTCTGGCCATCGGGACAACCGGGAGATTCCCGCGGGCCCGACGTGCTTTTTGGGCCGATACATACATCCACTGATCTATATAATGTCATTCTATATAGATCAGTGCATACATCTCATACTTTTATTTTTCTATTTTTGTCTTAACGGCCCATAAAACTCGTACATCGGTGGCCCATTCGTTTTGTTTTGTTTTGCTTAGATGGCGGCGCTGGGTTACTTCCAAATATATAACTTACTTTCAAGTATAGAAATTTGTACAATACTCATGAAAGTTTCCTTTATTTTTCAGTGCATTTGTTTTACAATATAGCCTATGGCAATTACTGTCATGGGATTAATATTATATCTATTATTATGTAGTAGTGTAATGTAGACAGACGCTGTAATTAAAAGAGGTTTGAATTTTTCTTTGTTCAATTTGCACACTGAATATGGATTGGAGCTTTTAGTTTTGAACTCTCAAAGTGCACCAGATTGATGAATTTAACCTTAAAATGGACAAAATTTTCTTACGGGGAAATACCCCCGAAACCCCCTTAACCTTGTAGCAGCCCAATAGATTGTAATAATAGTAGGCCTAGTGGTGGTAGTAGTTGTAATTTATCTACTAAAAGTTATTTATGGTCAGATAAAATATAGTTGTACAATGCAACTATGATATAAATATCCCTGAACGTTCTTTGTAGCATTTGTATGAACAATTTATTGTTTAAGTTTTTGAGTAACTAAGAGCATATTTAGTTTAATAAATACTTATTTTTTTAGGGGGGGGGGGGGGGGGGGGGGGTGCGCAAAACTCAATATCGCCTAGGGCAACCAAAGGGTTAGAGCCGGCCCTGCCAACACTTCCAGAAAATTCATGTCGCCCACTGTCTTCTCCATAACTCTCTGAAAGGTTGCAGGGGCCCCACTAATCCCCTGAGGCATGCACTCAAACTGATAAAATCCTAGTGGGCAAATAAACGCAGTCTTTTCTTTATCAGCTTCCTCCATGGGAATCTGATAATACCCACTTCGCAAATCAAGTACACTGAACCATTTGCTCCCGGCCAAACTATGGAGTGCATCTTCAACCCTAGGGACTGTGTATTGATCAGGTATAGTTCGTCTGTTCAATGTCCTGCAGTCAACACACATTCGCACTTTGCCTGATTTCTTACGTACTACCACAATAGGAGAAGCATAAGGGCTTCTGGATTCAGAGATGATACCACATTTCTGCAATTCCATCAGATGGTTTCGCACGTCTTGCAAATCAGCAGGAGGCAAACAGCGAGAACGTTCACGAAAAGGAGTTGAATCAGTAAGCCGTATTTCATGCTTAGTACTCTTTGAACGACCAACATCCCATTCGTGACAAGAAAATACATCACACCTTTCCATCAATTTTTCACACAACTGCTGCTTTGCGTCCTCAGGTATAGGTGAATTCCCAAAGTCAAATGAGGCAGGAGTTAACGTATTGGACAACTGACTTTCGGCTAATGCGGGCTAAGGTACAATATCGACAGGATAAAGATGAGCAATTGGTGTGCCACGTTTCAGATGCACATCTTTAGTGGACATGTTCCTCACGGTAACAGTCATGATGCGATTAGATACCACAGACACAGACTGCACTTCAGGTCTAACTAGCAAATCATTTGAAACACTAGTGTCATCCGGCTGGTCTATCAGAACATGCACATCTGTAGATTTAGAAAAAAAATTTGGTTTACCCTGAATTTGACATGACTCTCCAGGCCCTATAACAATCGGTTTATGTTGTGTAAACCACACAGTGCCATGCCTCTCACAATCATCAGGTGAGCCATCGGACTTCTGAATATTCTCATAGACTTCTCGAACTACAGGATGTATGGAAAAGGTATGCAAGAAGTGAACACCAAGCTTCTGTTTACAAGCCTCAAACAATCGTCTCACTATATTGGTGTTAGTCCCCACCAGAATGGCAATTCTCTTCTCTGGCTGAGAATCTGGGCAAACAAGTGCAAGAGTATCAACAACTTGTGGTAGTCCTACCACATTTTCAGTGAATTCAAGCTTAATGGGAAGATAACCGTCGTATGGGTATTTCTGTGAACTCAAACCCCATATTTCAAGATTTTCCACTGGCAACAGTGGTAAATGTTTTAAGTACACATCATAAAAGCTTCGATAAAGGATGGTGACTTGAGAGCCACTATCAAGTAAAGCTTTTGCATACACTCCTTCAATTTGGACTGGTACTTCAGAAGTCGGACCAATCAAGCCAGATGGAATTCCAGAAGAACAATCGATTTCTACTCCAGAACAAAAGGTGGAACGGGATGGAAAAGGAGTCCTGTGCCGTTCCTCCACAGAGCTCCCTAGAAGTTTCCCGAGAACCTGCTCTGACTGATCAATTTTTTATTTACTTTCCTCAGGTTTTCAGTTCCCCGACACTCTCTCTTTGTGTGGCCATCCTCACCACACTTGTAACAGAAAACTCCAGACCGAGTAAACTTGGATGTGCTCTTCTTGCCGGCAACTTCTGTAGCACTTGCATCCGCCACTTGACACACAGGGCCAGTTGCCTTGGAAGAATGCTCAGGATCAGGGTAAGGTGCAGCTGCTTTCAACAGCTGGGACATCTGAGTTGTAAGTGCACTCACCTCTTGCTTTATACTGCTCAATTCAGACACCAAAGAAGCCTGTGGAACAGAAGCAGCAGAAACCACTACTTTTCCACCCTCTCTAGCCCTGATCCAATCCTCTTCTTCCCTTACTTCCCGTAACAATTTCGAGAAACTAGGAGGATCACGCAGAGTGTGGGTCATTCTTAGTCGTAGTGCTACCATATCAGTAGTACGAGCTCCCTTAACCACTTGCTCCATGCGATCCAAATCAGCAGGTACAACACCTCCTTTTACAAGCATGCGATGAAGGAGCTTGTCCAGCCTATATAGAAAATCAGAAAGCTTCTCACTTTCCCTTTTGGTAAGTGCTCCTGAACTTTGCAAGAAGATCGGAATTACTTTCAGTAGTTCCATAGGCTGTTTCAAGAGCAACCAAATAATCAGTAGCTGTGGCAGTTGGATTACTAACCTTCAGAAACCGGACTATGTCTGAAGCGGGTCCCCGCAAACTCTCAACAATACGCTGCCTTTTCACAGAATCAGCACACTGCCACTCGCTGATCATTTGAACAGCCTGCTCCATCCAGGGGTCATACTCTTCCTCCCCAGCAGGTACTGGTTTCACACCTGAAAATACTCTTAATCTCCTATAACCCACAGTATCACTAGTGTAAGGTATGGACTGTCAGTTGACTTCCTCCTTTCCTCAAGCAAGAACGTGTGTACAACACACACACACACTCTTCTCTCTCTCTCTCTCAGGAATGGCCAGAGTCATAAAAATGCTTGAACATTCCATGCCCTCCCCCATCTCTGCAAGAGAGAGAACAGAACTCTAACACACACACACGCAAACCAACACACACACATGATGGACCTTTACATTACACTCATAAAACGAGCCATTACCAATTGTATACGATATATTCCTGTATGTCTGTGTGTTTCCCAGTCCATGGTAGTCTAGATATGATCTCCTAGCGTATCAGTGAAACTCTTGAGAGTTTATAGTTATGTATTAAGATGTATCTTCGTATTCCAATTATGTGTAAATGTTTTGTTTGGTACCGTTTTAATTATCTTGTTCCAACTGATTTGGTCAGATACAGAAGATTACAGTAAAATGTATGTTTTCTTTGTTTTTACCATCTTGTGGAATGAGTCTGACAAATTCTGACTGGTCATAAAAGAGGCGGACACGGCCATAGTTTAACTTTGACAAGACAAAGAGAATTTGGCCGCCAAAAGTTTCTTTGAATGTCATTGGCCAGTTCGCACCTCAGAGGTGTGGACTCCAGTTCCTCTAAAGAGGACTGAACCTCCCTCTGGACGCTCTCTTCCTCCCTTGTCCTCGTGTCATAATGTAACGTCTCGCCTCCGGGCGAGCTCTTCGCTTTTCTTTTATTTGTTTCTAGTTTAGTTTGTGTTTTTCAGTTGTAGATAAGTCTCTGTGTTTAATTCCAATCGACGATTGAAAAGAAAACCCCGTGATATATCTCTTCAGCAAATCCATCTACAAGGGACCTTTAAACGAGCGCGCGCTCGCTTTGAAGGAGAAACACGCGCACGTGACCGCGTGACGCGCCGGACCGAGCGACGCACGCGCTTCTTCACCAGCCATGCAAAGATGTAACGTTAACTCCGCATGATTTCCCCGTAGAGATCTTTATTTCCTTTTTGTTAGTTAAAGTTTTGTTTTCCGTAGTCGACTCAGTTCACTTCCACGAAGTGAAACGAACTTAGCCGAACTATTTCCCTTTGGAAATGTTACACCAAAGACTTTAAAGTAACCTCCGTTCAACACGCGCCAAGCAGCCCACGTGACGCTTCCTCACACACAAAGGACTCAGCTCACGCGGCCAGACAGGGCCGTACAGGAATGCCTCGACACACAGAGAGACCAAAACTTGTGCAAGTATCTCTTTTGAAGCTTCTCAGAAGCATTAAGATTATGTGTTTCGTGTTGTTACAGAAAGGTGAAAGTCTAGAGGGAAAAATCGTCCCCATGCTGTCTCTCTCTCTCTCTCTCTCTCTCTCTCTCTCTCTCTTACTCGCTCACGCGTGTAAGTTATCCATTGTCCAAACTGTACGCATTTCTCGTTCATTGATGTCTTATTGTATTGTTCATTGTTGTCTATGTGTTTGTAAATACATATATATCCCGTGTAACCGTAGTAAATACATAAGTAGTCATGCCTCTATTAAATTAAATATATATTCATTTGATTGATGTACTCTCTCTTTGCTCAATTTCAAGTCCCTTAAGTGCCAAAAGATCTTATGCTACAAGCTTACTAAAATTAAATATACCTTAAAAAGTATGTGTTTATAGGGCGGGAAAACAAATTCTTCTGGCCAGAGAATTGCGTTTCCTGAAATCCTATAAAGTAAGATGATATTGTGGATCCCACAAATATTATCCTGACAATTGAGCTAATTCATTTTACCTGTTTTGTGAAACGTGGTCCGTGTAATTAATTGCAATCAACTTGTGGTTAATTTCAAGGATTCACATGCATGCAGGTAAAATGACAGATCCTCCCTTATCGGGAGATTTATTAACATGTAAGACTGGTCTAATCCAAACATGCATGAATAATTATTAATTACCAATTATTAATTATGATATGCAAATTCCCCACGGATTAGATCTGCCCTGAATCCTTACACTAGGCATATGGATACACTTTTCCACAAGGCGATCAATAGCATTCACCAAATCAAGATTCACTTTTGCATCAGAGGACTGACCTTGCTCCAACATAGCCTTCACATCCTCCAGTTACTTTCCTTCCTGCTGCAACAAGGACAACAACTTATCCTGAAAAACAGCATCTCCCACAGAAGGATCTGTCACCATTTTTCCAGGTACATGTACCATCCATGGCCCCACTTCACCAGGAATCCCTATCTCTGGTGGTCCAGTATCTGGATCAATGTCATTACTGGTTTCAAGCAACAAAAACAACTTAGTTCCTGTAGGATCTCCCCGTTTACCATGAATCTTGGTACGGCCGAATAGCTTCACTGTGTTAAGCACATCTGCGATAGTCTCATCCCTCACATCAATTGGGACATGACTGAGTATTATACAGCAAGATGGCTTTATTTGCGCTTGACGAATCCATTCGCCAGCCTTAGAAATATCCATGTCTCACAATGCTTTACAACACAAATAAAATAAAATAAATACACAACAACCTAGCAGATAACCAGATTAAAGTAAATCCAGAGAAACAAAAATCCCAGCAGTGCCTCCAAAAATGTAACACTACTGTTAAAAGCGCATAAAAACAACAAGACCTGGGCTCCAGCAACTGATGGTGAGTTGGCTGGATTTTCTCTGGTATTTCGACAGAAACTATAATTTTTCACGGTGCCTCCAGAAATGTAGCTTAAACTATTCACAAATATGTGTACACATTACCCTTGATTAAATAAAATGCTACTTCACTATTTGTTAAGGGCTGTTTTCTTCCTACAACAATACTGTAATCAAGTTAGGCTATGAAACAAATACAAAAGTAGTAACAAATAGAGACTTATTTACTTCAACTCAAAACAAAACAAAAAAAAGTAAAAATGAAATAAAATATTACCACCTTTTTAGAAGAAATAAAAGGAAACCACTTTTTTTAAGGTGTTAGTAAATTACAGTTCTAATGAACTAAAAGGGAAAAAAAGTCTCAGGTGGATAATACCAGTTGTTACAGTTGTATACCTGTATGAATTCAAAACTGTAACTTGAATCACATATTCACACTTTACATGCTGAAATTATCATAAACCAAGCGCTTGGATTTCGTTGGGGCCCAAATTCGGTGGTGCACTTAATGTCAGTCACGAATGGATGACGCAGTTTTCAACGTGCATAGACACACTGGTTACTCACTCAGTTACTCACTCAGATACTCTGTTATAGCAAAACTCTCCAACTGCACAGAGAAGTGGTTACGTGAAGCTTGTGTCCTCATCTCCTCACAAGGAACAGGAAAACAGTCCAGTCCAACGCTGAAATAAGTGATGCGTCACACACCAGAAAATGGCCGACGACTCCGACGCACGAAAGCTGTCGTTCTCTCTACTTCAACAAGTTGTAAAGTCTATTTTCGGCATAGAACCGCCTGAAAATACTCCGATGCTGTTTGACTCTTCTTGGTCCTTGAATCCCGGGAAACAATAGAGAAACACTATAGTCCTTTCCGGCGAAACATAAAATGACGGCTGCTATGATGATCAGAGCAGACTTAACGCATTTAGTCTTTAAACACAAAGAAAACGTCCCCGTTGTCACAATACATATATTAATATAACTGAATGTGATCTAGGACACAAACACTGTCGCTAGATATACTTTAACAGCATGTGTTTCAGTAACTCCCTTACTCGGTCGAACAGCGCGCTCTTCCTCTCTGTACCCCCAGCTTCCAACTCTCGCGTGCCTCTCTCCTCCCTCCTACTCATTCTGATTGGCTGATAGTGAACAAACCAAAACTCTATGGAACAACTCATTGGTTAACATTTGAAATACCTCAGACTACCGTTACATGACAATATGCAAATTCCCATGTATTATAAAAATAATAAGAAAATACATCAAAATTAAAATAAAGGAGTACAAATATTCACAGGGTTACATAGCATTATTATCTTATTGTTTTAGCACTTTTATGATGGCAAGCAGTAAAAGATTGACCTCAGAACAAGCTCTGGAACAATTACTGGAAAGTGACGAGGAGAAATCCGAAGCTGACAGCTTTTTCACAGATGATGAAATGTTTTACTTTTGAGAACAATTACAAATGTCTGTCAAGCAAAGGGTTTGAACAATTTATTTTTTGTTCAAAAACTGTTCACTAGTTGTGTGAGGTGTGATTTTCAGTAATAAATGACAAAAATAAACTTTTCGTTTTTGAAATTCTCTACTTTATTGTACATTTATTGTACATGTTTCACTCATACTTCCTTTATAAACACATTACATAGGCCTACTAGCTTAGGGTCTTCTGAATCCATAGATACCAAACACATGGTGTTCCATCTCCATTACATATGGTTTATAAGCCCAAATGTAAAAATAGAGAAAACGGACCAAAAAGGGCTTAGTCCCCAGAGGGTTAAAACACAATGTTACGAGTGAGCGAGCTGCCTGTGACAATGGCCGCCAGGTGCGGACGTCGACCTCCATTGGCCAGCAGCGCGGATGAGACATCTAGCCTTTATTATGGATATCTATGCTGATGTAGACGTGCTCAGCTGGCTTGTGCACAATTCAGAATTGAATTGAGAATGACTCCTGAATAAAGGAGGCTCAAGCCCCTGCCCCTTTTGTCTCAAAATGTATTGTGCCCTTTTCTGATAATTGTAAATAATAATTATTATTATAAATATTGTAATAAATAACAATAAACTTACACACCCTTGCCAATAACAATAATAATACAAACAAATATTATATAATAAAAAAAATGGCAGAGAAGTGGTAGGCGAGTTCGCACGAGTCTTCAAACGAGCAGCAGGTAACGTTTAAGCTAATACGGAAAATTACATTTCTGTCAGGTCCATTAAGTCAAGAACACACATGACAATAAATGATTAGTAAATTGTATTGAACAAATTGCAATTCAAGTTGAGAATTAAAATTTGGCGGTATGGCTCTGTTCAGGGAGTCCTCTGACCTGTCATGAGCACCATGAAATAGCAGAGAGTCAGAGGACAGCAGCAGCATTAGGGAACGCTCACAGTTTAGTATTGGGAGAGCAGAACTATTCCCCCATATGAACAGAGCAGCAACGATGACAGAAAAGCAAATGCCACGTTATACACGACAAGGAAGAGCTGGGTTGCAGAGAGCGAGCAGCGAGCAGTTAGGAGCGAACTGAATCTGGTTAAATAGGGCGCCCTGATTTGAGCGTAGTCATTAGCAGCGAGGGGAGATGAACAGCAGATGTGCTGATGCAGCTCAGCTGAGCGATCACTGATGAGACCTTGTTGACGGCCGATAGCGTTAGCAGCATCTTGACTACTTGGCCTGCCAGAACTGACGCTGAAGCTCAATTTCTGTCAGGTCCATTAAGTCAAGAACACACATGACAATAAATGATTAGGAAATTGGGTAACACTTTACTTGAAGGTGTGTGCATAAGACTGACATGACACCTTCATAACCATGACATGACATATGTCATGAATATGAAGTAGGGTTTATGCATGTTTATGACAACTGTCATTAAGTGTCATTCGCTCAATAATGACATTTTGAATGCAAATATGACATTGTTTAAGATGTCTTTGTTATGACATCTTGACATAAACCATAACATCATAACCGGTCAGTGTCTTTGTCATGACAACTTGACATTAAATTAAATTAAACTGTCATGTGGTTGGTTTTGACACTGGCTGTCATGAGGCCATAATAACTGTGTCATGAATATTTTTCGTGACCTCAACTACAGTGGTACACATTCAATTTGTCATTAAAAAGTTATAATGGCTTCATGACAGCCAATGTCAACACCAACCACCTGACAGTTTAATGTAATTTTAACCAATAAAACTAAGTGGTTTCTTAAGTTTGATAATTAATCTGCTAGGTCATGTTTATGACAGGTTGTGTTGTCTTAGTAATGTCAAGTTGTCATGACAAAGACACTGACAGGTTATGATGTATTTGTTTATGTCAAGGTGTCATAACAAAGACATTTCAAACAATGTCATATTTGCATTAAAAATGTCATAACTGAGTGAATGACACTTAATGACAGTTGTCATAAACATGCATAAAACTTCCTTCATATTCATAACATGTGTCATGTCAAGATTATGAATGTGTCATGTTAGTCTTATGCACACCCCTTCAAGTAAAGTGTTACCGGAAATTGTATTGAATGCAATTCAAGTTGATAATTAAAATTTGGCGGTATGGCTCTGTTCAGGGAGTCCTCTGACCTTTCATGAGCACCATGAAATAGCAGAGAGTCAGATGACAGCAGCAGCATTAGGGAACGCTCACAGTTTAGTAATGGGAGAGCAGAACTATTCCCCCCAAACAAACCATACCTGGCAACCTCTTGTGAATAGACAAGAGATGGAATTAGACAATTAAAATGCTTAGAAATCTTTATGAAAAAATACGAATTAGTTGGCGATATGTTTCAGTTCAGATGAGCCTCCTGACCATTCATGAGCACCATGAATATAGCAGAGAGTCAGGGGACAGCAGCAGCATTAGGGCCTGTTCACATATCGCGTCTTTTGCGCGCTCTATTTCGTTATTTCAAATGTATGTATGCGGTATGCGCACTCATAATGGAAGCGACGCGTTTTTTTTTTTTTTTTTACAAGAGCGTCTCATCGAGATAAAAACATCTCAACTTTTCAGAATGCCGCAAGCGCACCGTAGGTCACGTGACAAGAACCAACCACAGCAACGACAGACGCCTCCGGAGCGCAACCGCCCTAGCGCTTTGGAAAAAAGGAGAACGCGGCGCGCCTAGCGTTTTCTACGCGTTTTTAGGCACTATATGTGAATCCGGCCTTAGGGGACGCTCACATGAATTAGGACTAGGAGAGCTGAACTTTTCCCCCCAAACAGACCATAAAGCAACCTCCTGTGATAAAAATAAATGAAGGATGAATTAGGGCCTGTTCACATATCGCGTCTTTTGCACGCTCAAGTTCGTTATTTCAAATGTAGGCACGCGGAATGGAAGCCAATTCTGAAATTCTGAATTTTGCACAGGCGTGTTGCTCAGCATCACGGCGGGGGATCTAAATGAATCACACGTGCCATTTCAATCTACACCCGTGTACGAGGAGCTCGTGGAGGTTGTGACGCGTGCTTTGGCCAAGCTTAACATCAGTTGGCCACAAGAGAGGCAGACAAAGCAAGTTTGATGAGCGCTTCCTGCAGCACCGATCACAGCCTTCACGCCGGGGTTTGCCGTTCTTTCCAGACTTACACAATGAGTTGTGTAAGTCATGGAACAGGCCATTTTCAGCGTGCCTGTCTAATCCCCCGGGGTTGGATTACAGCAACATCGTGGGGGTTAAGGAAAACGGGTATGGGATGATGCCAGCTATCTCTCCCCAGACGTTGATTCATCCCTTAAAGGGATAGTTCACTTTGAAATTAATTTTTGATATGTTTTAGCTTACCTCAAGGGCATCCAAGATTTAGGTGTCTTTGTGTCCACAGTATTTTCAATTTTGATATTTTTAGGTCAACTGTTCTTGTCTGTCAGTCATATAATGCAGGTCTATGGTAACTTCCTCAAAGAGCATGCACAGAGAAGTCCAAATTAAACATGATTTAATGACTCGTAAATGTAAGTACACATTGATGGCCTAAGACACGAAACGAGCAGTTTGTGTGAGAAAACGAAAAGTATTAAATAGTTTTTACCTCTTGTAAACACAGCCACGTCCAAGTGTTCTAAGGGCGTGGGCGCTTCGGTCTTTTCCGGCAAGCGCCGGAAAGCGCCGGAAGTGATCTCTCGCGCGTGTACGTCACTCATACAATTTTTTTTTTTTTTTTTTTTTTTTAATTGTTTTCTTTTACGACGGTTTAAACATCCTGGATAAGCGCAAATTAGTACCCTTTTAATAAGCCGTCTTACCTACAATCTCTGTTCTGTGTAAACAATGAGTGACGTATACGCACGAGAGATCACTTCCGGTGCTTTCCGGAAAAGACCGAAGCGCCCGCGACCTCAGATCACTTGGACGTGGCTGTGTTTATAAATACTGTTCGTTTTCTCACACAAACCGCTCGTTTCGTGTCTTAGGCCATCAATGTGTACTTACATTTACGAGTCATTAAATCATGTTTAATTTGGACTTCTCTGTGCATGCTCTTTGAGGAAGTTACCATAGACCTGCATTATATGACTGACAGACAAGAACGGTTTGACCTAAAAATATCAAAATTGAAAATACTGTGGAAACAAAGACACCTACATCTTGGATGCCCTTGAAGTAAGCTAAAACATACCAAAAATTAATTTCAAAGTGAATTATCCCTTTAAAGTCCCGGCGCTGCCCACGAAACCCTGTCGGACTACATCTGCTTTTGTGGGCAGAGCTTATATGGTGGCGAGTCGGGCTGGTGCGAGCCTGTATACTATGGCCATCTTGCAGGTTTACCAGGCCGACCTGTTAAAGGACCTTGATGAAGGCGAGGGTTCTACTGAAGAAGATATTGCGGAGCTGCGCAAAGCCACAGATCTGTCTCTCCGTGTTACCAAGGAGACGGCCCGTGCCATCGGTCGCTCCATGGCAGCACTGGTAGCCACGGAGAGGCATCTGTGGCTTAATCTGTCGGGTATCAAGGAAAGGAGAGGGCCTTCCTCCTTGATGCCCCCGTTTCGTCTACTGGCCTGTTCGGTGATGCTGTTAATGCAGTCGTCGACAGGTTCCAGGAAATGAAGAAACAGAGCGCAGCATTCAGGCAGTATCTCCCTCGCCGTTCAAGGTCCAAAAAGGCTATCACCAGGGGGCAGTCTCAGCCGTCATCAAGCCCCTCATACCGGCAGGGCCAAAAGGAGAGTGTCGCTTCTAGAGGTCCCCATTAAAGAGCTTGGGACTCTAGGCGGCGCTCTCACCCACATCCTCCTGAGAAGGCGGATCTGAGGACCGTCCTTCAGGCCAGGAAGGCAAAGGGAAAGAGGTCCTAGCTCATATGAGACCTCTGAGGGTCCTCTCTCATTGGGCCCTCAGGAAACTGTTGTCAGCCTCCCGCCACCACTGGCGCTTCAGGACACATCAGTCTCCAGCGAACGCACGCTGCTCTGTTCACCCCACAGGCTTGCGGTCAGGCAGCGTTCGAGTCTGCACACCGAGAGTCGTTTTCGATTATTCCCTGACGGGCCTCCGCTTCAGGGTATCGTGAAGGACTCTCACAAAACACTCAACACCAGCCCCGAGGCACATTGGCATTGCCTCTCCAATATATCTTCATGGGTCCTGTGCACTGTAGAAAGAGGGTACAGGCTGCAGTTCCGGGTCCGCCCACCGAAGTTCAACGGGGTGGTCAGGACTGCAGTAGACCCAGAGCAGGGTCAGGTGTTAGAAAAGGAAGTTCACTTGCTGCTGGTAAAGGAGGCCATAGAATATGTTCCTCCACCAGACAGGGAGTCAAGTTCAAGTTCTTTATTCAGTCATGATGTTATTACAAACACAATAATAATCACATCAACAACAAAATAATAACGTTCAATACTGAATAGGAGCATAAAGAATACATAGTCTTATAATTGAATGCCCCTTTTTTCAATAATCTGAGCTAGCACAGAACAGATGGCTCGCGTTTTTTTTCTTTTCTTTTTTTTCCCGTTTATCCCTATGTCGAGATACAATATTACTTCACATCTGAATAATTGACAGTTTCCAATTTATCAAACATTGGTTCTTATGCTTCTCTTCCTTCGTATTTTTCAAGTACATTTTTTTTTAATTTTATTGAATTGAACAATCGTGTTACATGATTTTTTAACCATATCCAAAGAGTTCCATAAACTAATCCCAATTACAAGAAACCCCTTTTGTTTTTGTGAGGTGCGTGAATAAGGTACACAAAAATTGCCTTTTCTTCTGTTGTTACTGTGATTAGTATGAATTTGTTTTTAATATGTACTGGCACCTAGGGGTGCTCCGATCAGGATTTTTGGGGCCGATCACCGATCGCCGATTACTGGAAGCTGTATCACCCGATATCGATACCGATCACTGATTACAGGGTCTATTTGAAGACTTCTTTTTATCATGTAGCATTACTTATTAAACTATATTTAACAACAATGTACATTAAGTATTACATTTAAGAGAAGACAATGCATAATGAATTGACACCTGTGTATTTATTTGCAAGCAACATGTATTAAAGGGGTCATATAATGCCATTTTTGTACAAGCTAATATGATTCTTTAGGGTCTAAATTAAAAGTTTGTAATATACTTTAATTAAAAATTCTCATTAGTATTGTAAGAAAACACTTATTTTACCTGGTCAAAAACAGCTCTGTTTTCAGCACGCCGTTTCAGTGCATATGACTTTAAATGATAATGAGCTTTACTCACCCCGCCTCTCTGTTCTGCGCATACACCGTTTGTAACACAATAACACAATAACCACGCGTTGTTCATTATAAACGTGGGATTATGAATTATATTGAGAACGTTATACATAGAAAACATGCTGTAATGTACCCTGAGTGTAAACCGACGCATTCATCGTGAAGCGTGCAGCTGGCGATTTGCAAAGATTAATATAAAGATTAATATAAAGATTAATAAAACGTTACACTCACTTTAGTTCTTCTGAAGGTTCAGCAGGAGGACGAATAGGTTCCGATCCTTTATTCAGGTGCAGCTTCTCAGCAAAACCAGCTTTACACTGATCCTCGTTTATAAAGCAGTCTGGTGAGAAATGATTCGCGCAAACATGAGAGCATTGGCGTTGCTCGTGGGGAATATCCCCTTCGAAAACAAACTCAGCCACTGCGTCTTCAGCGGTTCGGATTTAGGAACATTAAAATGACTGCTGTGTTCGTTATTGCACCCAAGAACAGAACACCACAATCGCTTAGACGCCATTCTGCTCATAGACAGTGCTCCAGCATATCAACAATGAGCGCGCCGATCCGCGCGGACTATGATTGACAGGACGAGCGAGGGCGGGTCTGTGTTGAATCACTGCTGTCAATCAACAATCGCGGGAGGGGCGTCCGTTTTATTGACGTCACAAAAACGAACGGCTCAATTTGAGACGGGGGGAAAACATATAAGGACATTAAAACAAAAACACTGGATGGATTTTTATCATTATATGATGGTTGTGTACAGGCACTGCCAACACACATTTCAGTACAATCAACTTGTAAAAGTGCATGTACCATTATATGACCCCTTTAACATAGCAGCTTGGTTATTGGGAGCAGCTTAGGGCTTGACATACAACTTTCCTGTAGAATATAAAATAAAATTAATAAAAGACAGAACATCTGAGTCTTTAAATTTAGCTTTAGACTACTTTAAACTAAAAACAGCAACGAAAAAGGCTATAGCCAAAATAATGTTTTGAGTCAGTCAGCCATCAGTTTTTCTAATACACTTAAAGGACCACAGGTAGTAAAGTGCACAGCAACAAAAAAAAAAAACGAACAACTTCCATATCTGTATCTATAACTTAGCTTTTTTCTGGGATGCTTAGTCAGATTTTGTGGGCATTTAGAGAGGAAGAGAAACCTTTTGTGTGTGTGTGTGTGTGTGTGTGTGTGTGTGTGTGTAGAACCCTTGCAAAATTATTTTAAACAGATTAAGAAAGCCACCACTACTGGTCACATCTATGGTTAGATTGTTTTTTTTTAGATCCAGTGAAGTCTGTCCCACCATGTACCTAATATAAATAAATAAAACATCTTCAGTTAACTAGCAGATCATTCATTTAGTTCGCTATTAAATAAGAAATCTAGCGCTAAAATGTGTTTTTGAACTCAGGCTGAGCGCTCGTTGCCGCGGCGATCAGTTGCATGGATACAGTACTCTGTGCCTCGCGCAGTCTTCACTCGGACGCGCGCTTCAATCTATCGCCGTTGCGGACTCTATTCATTCCGGTGTAATCACAAAATAAAACACAAACGTATCCTTGCTTGATATAACTCAGAGCCATAGAGAGAAAGAGTTGCGACACTCCCATAGACCGCCATAGGAACTTTGGAATGCGGAAGTAACGCGTGTCGTGGAGCAGCCAATAGTTCCAAACACTGATAGTTCCAGCATTGAACCCCATTCATTTTCAGTGCTTCCGAAGTACGCTCGCTGGTAAATTAATGAAATTACTGTATTTTTTTACTTTTACACACATTAGCCGACCTCTCGTGAATCTAGTCTGTAGTTATATTTTATGTAGCCAGTTTTAGTAAATGTTTATTGGAAGATAATAGGTTAATTGCAGCGATAGCTTACGTGACCAACACTTCACTAACGTTAGCTAACTTACGGTAACCTGATGTATATAATATATAATATTTTTAATAATATTTTATATATATATATATATATAGCCTATATATAATATTATATACACACACACACACACACACACACACACACAATTCATTTATTTAAATGGGTTAGGGTTATGCATATATGTGCTTATATGTATTTAGGTACATAGTTAATTCACTCATTAACTATCTCTCCGGTTTAATTTTATGAAGAATATTTTTCGGTTGAATATTTACCGAACATTGCTGTATAGTCGTTGCTTTCTACGTTATGGGAGCAGTCTATTTCCCTCCTAAATCGTTCATTTGTACATGCACAGCGTAATTATTTATATTTTATGTTGGTTGGAGTTCTGAACGGACTGCAGACCTCTTTGCGTGATCACGAAGGTAGGCTAATGGCTGAATCGGAATTTATAAGCAAGATCACGGGAATCAATAGCCTAATCCAGCCCAGTTGTGCTAAAATAAATATCATGAGACATCCATCATCAGATGAATGACATGAAAAAGTTAAGTTAGAGCCGTTAAGCCAGTGCTACTACCCATGCGAACATGAACACTAAGCTTTTCCCTCCAAAAATATAGCCTAAAACTTATCTAAGTTGTCACCCTGCCTCTCCAAATGCAAAACTGACATTAACAAAATGCAATAACAGCTTAAAAAGTACTTGGGTGTGTGTTTTATTTTATATTTACCGTTTAATAATGCAATCGCTGCTGTCTGTCCATAGAAGAACATGACAGCCCGCGTAGGTTTTGGAACTATTGGGGCTTACATGAACCACGTGACAGCCGTCGTGGCGACATCAAAGAGTGTCACAACTCTTTCTCTCTATGGCTCTGATATAACTGTAACCGCTGATGAACATATTCAGTTTTGATGAGAGAAAAAAATATGTACGAGTGATTTGACGGACGCGGGGGGGGGGGGGGGGGGGGGGGCGGGGGTTTGGATACATTTTGGTTGTTGCGTTAAATCTTACCCAGATACAATAGTGCTATTTTCTGATTGGCTATTGTGTAGCTCGACGAACAACACCAGAGGAAACGCGCTTGATTCATGCCGGTTCCACAGTGAGAGAAGGTTTGTGAGAGAAGGTTCTGCGGCATATTAAATATATTACAAATTGTTTTTCAGCGTGAGTATAGTATAGTTTTGACTGAAGCCGCTCTATCCTGTGTAATGGATCTGTTTCCTGCACCAATTGTTTGACCCAAAAATGTGACTTGCTGTTTAGCAATTTGAGCTTTGTGAAAGCTGCATTTGTGTCCTCTTTTATGCAAATAGTCCAACAATGCTGCCAATTCAGTTTGATGTACCTCGTGATCAGTTGAGGCAATCAAAATATCATCGACATATTGAATCATAGTGGACTGTTTTACCAGACATTCTGGGTCACACAAATCACGTCTGACAGCCTGATGGTATATGGTTGGGGAGTTTTGAAATCCCTGTGGCAAACGTGTCCACTGGCATTGCTCATAGTCAACGGTGAAAGCTAACCATGGCTGGCTGTCAGAGTGCAACGGTACAGAAAAGAATCCATTAGACATATCAATTACTAAAAAAATCTTACACTCCAATGGCAAACCATTACAGATTGTGGAAGGATCTGCCACTAGGGGGGTGATTCTATCAATATGTTTATTGGCTACTCTGTAGTCTATTGTTAGTCTCCATGTCCCATTGGATTTCTTGATGGGCCAAATGGGTGAGTTACAGGGACTGTTGGTTTTAACTAGCACTCCTTGCATCAGCAACTTTTCTACAATAGGTTTGATCCCCTGTATAGCTTCCTTATTGATCGGATATTGTTTGGTGACCGGAGGTGGAGTCCCCGTCAATTTTATTGGTTCTACACCTGTCAACAAACCACAATCATCCTTGTCTTTAGCCCAAATTAGATATTTCTGTAAGAAAGCATACTCTGGAGGGATCTCATTACTGGTAGAAATTTGTGCTGATGAGATTTTAATGCTAGCAGATTCTGAGGACATGTCTAAAGTTAGATGTACTTGTCTCAGGAGATCCATGCCTAAAATTGCACCTGTATTTAATGGAGCACATAGCAGTTTTGTAGTCAGAGTTTTCGGGCCAAATTGAACATCTATGGGCGGGGTTTCATACAAAACAGAATCTTCACCTACTACGCCAGTTAAAGAAAGTATGGTTTTCTTGTACGGGATGTCTAAACCTTTAGCCAATTTTGTAGGAATTACTGTAATTTCTGCACCTGTATCAAGCAAAAAATCAATCTCTTTCTCTTGTATGCTACCTTTCACAAAAATTATTTTGTCATTATGATGGATTACAGGGGTAAGGTAGCTGCTCACAGCCCCAACAATTAGTTTTTTTCCTGGTCTCTTTGTGCTCTTAGAAGAGCCTGAACGAGCTTTCCTAAAGTCTCAGTGGACACTTGCGGAACTGCTTCAGGGTTGTAAGCAGGCTGAGAAGGGGCAGAATGATGCATAGCATTTCTTTTTGTATCTTACAACTTCTTCCTACACTCTTTCTCCCAATGTCCTAATTTTCCACAGTAGTGGCATTTGCCTTCTTTTTTAGACCACCTGTTTTCTGGTTGTGTTGTGCTAAATGTAGCTGCTGCTGCTACTCTCACTTTGGCTTTAACATCCGCATCTCTTTCCCATGCCGCCAACCTGTCTAAATTACTTCTGAGAGTTCTGTTAGACCAAGTTAGATCTAGGAATGGCAAAGCTCTTCTGTATTCAGCTACAAGGCCATCTGACCAGATGCGGGCTAGTGGCCCTTTGTCATCGAGCACACTTTCAGAATCATCCACTATTCCACTGTACGTTACGGCTGACTGACAAAACCTCTCAGTAAATTCACTCACAGTTTCTTCTTTCTTTTGTACACAGCTAGTAATTCTAGACCAATCTATTTTGGGTCCTAGGATATTCTTTAGGATTTTCAAAACGCCTTCTCTCATATCACGTCTACTGGCATGTGGTCGTTCAGAACTCACTGCAGATTCAAAACTGTTGAATTCAGATTCAGTTAAAATTTGGGACATTAACTGTGTTACTTCTGTTAATGACATGTCATATAGACACATTTTGCCAATCAATGCTCTTCTAAATTCAGAAAACGTCTCGGGTTATGACTATAACCCTTGTTCCCTGAGAAGGGAACGAGACACTGCGTCAATAATTAGACTTTTGGGGACGCTCCCTAAGCGTGCGCCTCTGAAGTATGAATGAAACTATTCCAATCCTGATTGGTGTTGCGTCGTGACGTAACATGTGACGGCATACCCGGAAGTATAAAAGTGACGCTGTCACAACACATACCAGCCTCGTGATGAAGCAAGACGCTCTAAGGCAGCGGTTCCCAAACTTTTTTTCCTGCGCACCCCCTTCTATGTCCCAACCGGGTTGGCGCACCCCCAATCCCCACTTCAAAAAAAAATGCAACAAAGCTTTGTTCCCTTTCGAGGGAACTTAACACTGCGTCGAGAATCGACTCTTTGGGGACGCTCCCTTAGCGTGCGCCTCTGAAGTATGAATGAAACTATTCCAATCCTGATTGGTGTTGCGTCATGATGTAACATGTGACGGCATAACCGGATGCATAAAAGCTACGCCGGAACAAACACAAACTAGCTTTCGCTCTTCAGCAAGCGCTCTGTGTTGAAAACTGTCTGTCTTATTTGGTGTTGTTTGTCAGAAAATATTGTTATTATGGCCAGCGAACAATTCAAAGCTTGTGTGCCTCCCTGCCCTCGTTTCATCACGGGTGGGGACACACATGCTTTATGTGTGAATTGTTTGGGAGCGCAGCATGCACGGGCAGCTCTCGAGGGAGCTGCTTGTGTAGACTGTGAAGCACTTCCCGTTAGAGTGCTGCGCTCCCGGCTGGCGTGCTTTGATGAGCACGGTCAGGCTCGCTTTCCCCATGGTTCTGGTCCCGCGTCCGTTGAGGCGGCGCGGCGATTGAGATCGTGGGGTTCGCAGCGGGATCTTGTGGATGAGATTGAGACTGCTGAGGCACCTTCTCACTCTTCATCCGAGGATCTCGTAGCCTCTGAGAGTGGTGCAGGAGCCCGCATCGCGGCTTCTCCTGCCCATGATCAGGTCCCGATGCTTGAGCTCTCTGCTTCCGAGGAAGTAGATGTGCTCAGCATTGATGCGGATGACCGTGATCTAGGCGCGCCAGTTCACGGCCAAGGTTATGAGGAGCTGGTGGAGGTTGTGACTCGTGCTGTGGCCAGACTTAACATCAGCTGGCCACATGATGAGCAGGGAACGCAAGTGAGAAGCAAGCTTGATGAGCGTTTCCTGCAGCACAGATCGCAACCTCAGTGCCGGGGTTTGCCGTTTTTCCCCGATCTCCACAAAGAGATTTCGAGATCGTGGGATAAACCGCACTCATCCCGTGTCTCCAATCCCAGTATGGTGGATTACAGTAATGTTATGGGGGCACGGGATATGGGTTATGGGAAGATGCCTAAAGTGGAAGAGGCTTTAGCGCAGTGTTTCTCAACCTCTCCTGCAGGGACCCCCTGACAGGCCATGTTTCTGTTTTAACCCTGAAATGGCACACCTGATTCAAGTCATTAAAGGCTTAATGAGTAGTTGACTAATTGATTAATTGAACTATTCCTACTCTAATTACTCATTAAGCCTTTAATTACTTGAATCAGGTGTGCCATTTCAGAGTTAAAACAAAAACATGGCCTGTCAGGGGGTCCCTGCAGGAGAGGTTGAGAACCACTGCTTTAGCGGGTTATCTTTCTCCTGAGTCGGCATCTTCCCTAAAAACCCCGGCGTTGCCTAGTAAGCCCTGCAGAGATACATCTGCATTAATAGGCAGGGCTTACATGGCGGCAGGTCGGGCTGGTTCATGTCTGCACTCTATGGCACTCTTGCAGGCATACCAGGCCGACCTCCTGAAAGATTTAGATGAGGGGGAGGGGCCAACTCCTGAAGATATTGCGGAGTTAAGGAGAGCCACAGATCTGTCTCTTCGGGCCACAAAAGAGACGGCCCGCGCTATTGGCCGCTCTATGGCAGCTATGGTGGCCACGGAGAGACATCTGTGGCTGAATTTATCTGGCATGAAGGAAAAGGATAGATCCTTTCTGCTGGATGCGCCGCTTTCGCCTTCTGGCCTGTTCGGCGACGCCGTTACATCGGTCGTCGACAGGTTTCAGGAGGCGAAGAAACAATCTGCGGCGTTCCAGCAGTACCTCCCCCGTAAGGCAAAATCCAAATCGAGTAGGGTGGGGCCAAAAGATCAGCCCCAGCCATCAGCCGGCTCCTCACACCGAGCAGAGCAGAGAGAGAGCGTTTCCTTTAGAGCCCCTCCTCCTGGAGCTTGGCAACAGAGGAAACACTCTCAAAAGTCGAAGTCCTCCAACCAGAAGGGCGACCTGAGGGACGTCATTCAGGCTAGGAGGGCTTCGGGGAAGAGGTCCTAACCGAAGTGGTAGGACCTCTGAGGGCTGTCCCCTCCGCTGTAGGGCAACCGAGGTTGTTCTCACAGCGGAGCCCTCTAGGAAACGATGTATGTTGCCCGCCGTCAACGACGCTTCGGGCCGCATCTCTTTCCAGCGAAAATATTCTAATAAAGAAAAAGCATCAATTATGGTCACAAAAGCCGTATCGACTACACCCTGCCGGTATTCCGCTTCAGGGAGTCGAGAAAGATGCTCGAAAAACACCAGAGGCCAGTCTCGAGAGGCTGGTACCCCTAGTAGATTTTGTAGAGGCATGGTATCATCTTCCCAACATATCTGCATGGGTCCTGCATATAATAAAATCAGGGAACAGACTGCAGTTCGCGCGCTGCCCCCCCAGGTTTTCAGGGGTAGTGCAGACTACAGTGGTTCCAGAGCAGGCTCAGGTGATGGAACAGGAGGTACAGACTCTGCTACTAAAGGAAGCCATAGAACGTGTTCTTCCTTTGGACAGGGAGTCCGGGTTTTACAGCCGGTACTTTATAGTTCCAAAGAAGGATGGGGGGTTAAGGCCAATTTTAGATCTCAGGGTTTTGAACCGGTCTCTGAGGAGGTTCAGGTTCAAAATGCTAACCATTCCTGCAATCGTGAGTCAGATCAGGTCCGAGGACTGGTTTGTCACGATAGATCTAAAAGACGCTTATTTTCACATCTCCATCCTTCCATGTCACAGGAGATACCTGAGGTTCGCTTTCGGGGGCGAAGCTTACCAATATCGGGTTCTTCCGTTCGGCCTAGCACTCTCTCCCCGCACATTCACCAAATGTATGGATGTAGCCCTTGCTCCACTGAGACTTCAAGGCATTCGTATATTGAATTATCTCGACGACTGGCTCATTCTGGCTCAGTCTCGGGAGATGGCAGTTCTGCATCGAGATGTCGTCCTTTGCCACATTCAGAAATTGGGGTTGAGACTCAATACAAAGAAAAGTGTGCTAGAACCATCCCAGTGCACGATGTTTTTGGGAGTCGTGTGGAACTCGATTACGATGCAGGCACGAATGTCTCCCGCACGTATCGAGTCAATTCTGGGGATGGTATCCAGGTTAAAGCTAGGCCAAGCCATCACTGTAAAGCAATTTCAAAGAATGCTGGGCCTCATGGCAGCGGCATCCAACATCATTCCTTTGGGCCTTCTACACATGAGGCCTTTTCAGTGGTGGCTAAAAGCCAAGGGGTTTTCTCCCAAGGGGAATTCATTTCGTATGATCAGAGTAACGCGCAGATGCCTTCGTTCTCTACAAATATGGAAGAAACCTTGGTTCCTGTCCCAAGGGCCAGTGTTGGGAGTGTCTTGTCGCCGGAAAACCGTTTCGACAGACGCCTCCCTCACTGGTTGGGGCGCGGTCATGGACGGCCGCTTTGCCAGGGGTCTGTGGCAGGACCATCATCATTCTTGGCATATAAATTGCCTGGAGATGATGGCTGTGTTCAGGGCTCTGAGGAGCTTCCTCCCAGACATCAAAGGTCACCATGTATTAGTACGATCAGACAATACGTCAGTGGTAGCCTATCTGAACCGACAAGGGGGACTCAGATCGCGCCCTCTGTGCAGACTGGCGCATCAGATTATTCTTTGGTCCCAGGGGAAAATACTGTCTATCAGAGCAATGTATATTCCGGGGGTTCAGAATCAGGGAGCAGACATCCTGTCGAGGCAGGGGCTGAGGCCCGGGGAATGGAGACTTCACCCAGAGGTGGTGAAGTTAATATGGGAGAGGTTTGGACCGATGGAAGTGGATCTATTTGCGTCTCGAGAGACGTCCCACTGTCCACTTTGGTTCTCCCTCTCACATCCAGCCCCACTGGGGTTGGATGCCATGGTACAGGCCTGGCCGAGGCTTCGCCTGTACGCTTTTCCCCCGATCGCTCTGCTTCCGGGAGTCCTGGAGAGGGTCCGTCAGGAGGGCATCAGTTTACTTCTGGTTGCCCCAAGGTGGCCGACCCGAGTATGGTTTTCAGACATAATATCACTCCTGATAGCTCCGCCATGGCAGATTCCTCTGAGGAGGGATCTGTTGTCTCAAACGGAGGGCACAGTCTTCCACCCTCACCCAGAGCTGTGGAAGCTGTGGGTCTGGCCTCTGAGGGGGTTCAGTACCTAGATGCTGGTCTATCAGCCAGAGTGGTTGAAACCATACTTAGTTCTAGGGCTCCATCTACTAGGAGATTATATGGTTGAAGGGTTATCCCTGGCCCCCTTCGAACCTTTGCAGTCGGCTTCGCCTAAGGACTTAACGCTAAAAGTGGTATTTCTCTTGGCTATTACCTCACTTAAGAGAGTGGGAGATCTCCAATAATTGGTCCGACCTTCTCCAAGAAGAGGACCTCTCAAGGTACACGCTCAAAGCTCTGACGGGGCAGAGCAAATGAAGCTTCTCTTCTTCTGCCGACACATGAGGTGGAGGATGGAATGCCTGAAGGACTGTAGACCGAGCCGTATTAGATGGAACTTTAGGCACATAGCTCTAAGAATGACTCTCAAGGCTCTGTTTCACATTATCAATTTATTAATTAGTAATAAATTCTGTCCCTTCTCATCTATGATTAATTTCTTAAATTCCCCTCCATTTATCCTAACTAACGGAGCACTTCTTTCTAAGCTAGTTCAGGACTCATCAGTTCTGTCCTCAAAAGCTGCAGTCTATCTCCCTCCCAGTATACTGGTTATTCCTTCAGGATCGGGGCAGCCACTACAGCAGCTGATCATGGCATTTCTACTTCAGCTATTAAGATCCTGGGCAGATGGTCTTCCTCTGCATTAGTCTATATAAGACCCGATTCAAAATCATCCTCGAAGCTCAGCAAGCTCTTCACTAAAACTGTTCAGGTAAATAACCTTTGCAACTACTGGTGGTGGTGCCATGATATTCCATTCTCACAATTGGTCTTAAATTCTGCTTGCAATTACAAATGGTCAATGAGTCATTGTCTATATGTGGCCAAGTGGCCTTGTCTTAATGTGGCCTTGTCTCTATGTGGCAGTAGTAGCCGTTGTGGTCTCGTTCCATGTGGTCTTTATGGTCTTAAAAAAAAAAAAAAAAAAAAAAAAAAAAATCATGCAAGTGTATGATATACATGTTCAGTGTGGTCTACTGTGACCGTGTAGCCTAATGTGGCCTTGTCCCGTGGTCTTGTGGCCAGTTATGACATGGTTATGTGTGGCCTAGTGGCTGTGTCTCGTTGGCCTTGTATCCGTGTGGCATTAGCAGCCTTGTGGCCCAGCGGGCCTTGTCTCTGTGCGGGTCTCAAGGCCTTGTGGCATAATGTTGCCTTGTCCTATGTGTGGCCTACATGGTCTTGTGGCCCTTATGGCCTTGGTTCTGTGTGGCCTAGTGGCCGTTGTCCCTGTGTGACCTCGTCTCAGTGTGGGCTTATGATATCGCGGCCCTTGTGGCCTCATTCTATGTTCAGTGTGGTCTACTGTGACCGTGTAGCCTAATGTGGCCTTGTCCCGTGGTCTTGTGGCCAGTTATGGCATTGGTTCTATGTGGCCTAAGGCCTTGTCTATGAGTGGTTCTGTCTCTGTATGGCTTTAGCAGCCTTGTGGCCCAGCGGGCCTCGTCTCTGTGTGGGTCTAGAGGCCTTGTGGCACAAAGTTGCCTTGTCCTGTATGTAAAAAATGGCCAGTGGTCTGTGGCCCTTAGTGGCGCGGTTCAATGTGGCCTAGTGGCCGTTGTCTGTGTGGCTTGCTCTGTGTGGTCTATAGTGGCCTTGTGGCACAAAGTTGCCTTGTCCTGTATGTAAAAAATGGCCAGTGGTCTGTGGCCTTTAGTGGCGCGGTTCAATGTGGCCAAGCGGCCGTTGTCTGTGTGGCCAAGCGGCCTTGAGGCATTGTTGCCTCGCTAAAAAATGGCCATGTGGTCTTGTGGTCCTTGCGGCCTGGTTTTGTGTGGCCTTGCGGCCTTGTCCAGTCTATCTCGTTCTATGTGCGGCATTAGAGGCCGTCGTGGCTCATTGCGGCCTTGTCTCTGTGGTCTAGCAAGGCCATGTGGCCGGGCGGCCTTGTGTCTGTGGTCTATCATGGCCGTGTGGTCCAATGTGGCCAGTTTGCGGTCTAAGGAGGCCTGCTCTGTGTACGGCCCTAGGCGGCCTGCTCTGTGTGGTCCAATGAGGCCTGGCCCAATGTGGCATTGTCTGTGTGGTCCATCGCGGCCTTGTCTCTGTGTGGTCCAATGAGGCCTGGTCAATGTGGCTCTGATTTGTGTAGTCCATCGAGGCCTTGTCTCTGTGTGGTCCAATGAGGCCTGGCCCAATGTGGCATTGTCTGTGTGGTCCATCGCGGCCTTGTCTCTGTGTGGTCCAATGAGGCCTGGCCAATGTGGCTCTGTTTTGTGTGGTCCATCGAGGCCTTGTCTCTGTGTGGTCCAATGAGGCCTGGCCAATGTGGCTCTGTTTTGTGTGGTCTATCGAGGCCTTGTCTCTGTGTGGTCCAATGAGGCCTGGCCAATGTGGCTCTGTTTTGTGTGGTCCATCGAGGCCTTGTCTCTGTGCGGTCTGTTACGGCTTGTCCCATATGGCCGGTTCTGTATGCCCAAGGTGGCCTTTTCTCTGTGGTCCTATAACAGCTTTGTTCCATGACCTGTCCCTATGTCCTAAGTTAGCTCGTTCTCAGCTAAGTCACTATTCCACAACACTTGCTTCCCTCCAACTCATTCTCAGGGAAACTGGTTCGATCAGACGTAAGTGCATCTCAAAACATAAGTCGCCTGGATGAAAGCGTCAGCATGGATAAATGCTAATGTACATTTCAGCAGCAGAACATTAATGCATAAATGCTTTATTCACGTCTTCGCATAGTACCTTCAGGCTCACTATGAAGTCGTCTCTCACTAATTAGTTATTGGCTACGAGGCTTTCCACATTTCATGTTCATGCCATTATTAACTCCCTTTTCTTTCTATTTTAGGCTCTACAGGATACACGACTGGTGGGTATACTTTTCTTTACCGTTCTTTGGGGGTGGGCTCCGTCCTGGTGGAATTATCTTCCACCTATTTTTGGGGGTCGGCTGCGCCCCTGCCTTCGTCTTCAGGCAGGAAATGCAGAGTCCGGACCCTCGGATTGCGAGCTATGGACGGGGCCTACGCCAAAGAACTTTATTGCTTGCTGGGCTATCAATAAATGTATTTATTGTTACAGTATTTATTCTCCCGAGTCTTTCTGGTAGAAATGGAAGCTTTAGCGTTAAGTTCTGCCGGGAAGACTCAATTGCTACGTCACTAATTACCTTCTCATCTATCCAATCGTGTCTAATACTTGCGGTATAAAAGACCAGTACTTACACATGTCTGAGTTCGCAGATGCTGACGCTTTCATTCACCTCCATCCTCCCCACCACCACCAGGATGGTCCCTTCCCCTCCATCCTCCCCACCACCACCAGGATGGTCCCTTCCTATACCTCACAGGGGGTCGGCTGCGCCCCTGCCTTCGTCTTCAGGCAGGAAATGCAGAGTCCGGACCCTCGGATTGCGAGCTATGGACGGGGCCTACGCCAAAGAACTTTATTGCTTGCTGGGCTATCAATAAATGTATTTATTGTTACAGTATTTATTCTCCCGAGTCTTTCTGGTAGAACTAAAAGAAAGATTGAAAATATAAGTTAGAGGTCGAAGTATGCAATCTACATACAAAATCTTTAGTTTTGCACTTACTCAAAATATCTAAGATTTCAGTTTTGGTGAAATCATTGAGAAACATTGACTGGAAGATTCTACTACCTCCTGTCACACTATTACACTCTGCTTCATAATTGTACTTTTCAATTCTTTTCGCAATATTAGGTCCGACATTGACAAAGAAGGAATTAAACTCATTAGCAATATCTGTTCCACTATTAATAACCTTTCCTTTGTGGTCAAAATACTCTGAAAAATTGGCTTCATAACCCTATTTAAGGGTGTATTCACTCCTGCCTTGTTTGGTTCGATTGAATCGAACTCTAATTCGTTTCCCCCCTTGGTGCGGACCTTTTGGGCAGGTGTGAATACAGCAATCGAACTCGGGTGCGGACCAAACAACCTAACCGAGACCCAGCTGAAGAGGTGGTCTCGGTATGGTTCCAAACGAACTCTGGTACGGTTCGTTTACGGTGTGAACATGAACCGACCCAATTGCAAGAAAGCACTGCGCCTTTGAGTTAACAGGCTTCCATAGTCGGAGTTGCGTTATGGGAAAGTGATCTGTTGTAGCCTACTACATTACATCTGTTGCGCGTCTTTCTGCGCGTCGTGTGTGCATCATTGGAATGGAATGAATGAATGAGTGTTTGCATCAGGACATTCACATACAGAGCGTTCTCTTTAGTCTAATCGCGCATAGTTGCAAAAAAAAAAAAAAAAAAAAAAAAACATTTGCAGTTCATATAATGTAACGATAGTTACAATACAAGGATGATGCTGCGTTAATTTACGTTAAGCCTTTTTTGCACTTCCTGATTTCCCTACTTGAGAATCCTTGTCCAATGAATGGACGACCTTAGCACACGTGTGCTTTTGTTTACAAATTTTTGTTCACTTGCAAAAAGAGCAGTGTGAAAGCGAACCGTACCAAAAAAAAAAAAAAAATGTTTTACTTGGTCCGGACCAAAGCAAGTGAACTATCGGACTTTCCTGGTGTTAATAGACCCTAAGATTTTCCAAGTTTCTTTAATATTAGTCTTTATCAAACTTATTCACTTTGCCCATTTTTAAGGGACCATTTTTATTATAAAGGGTTACAAATATATTCAGAAAGACCTCATAAGCACAATTAACATCCTCTACAAAAACTTTTCTCCAATCTTGTTAAATCAGATCCTTTCTAAATGAGCCTATATCCTTCTGTCCGAATTCGAGTGTATTTAACTTTATCAACATCACTAATTTTCTTATCAGTTTTTAGGCCACAGACAATGAAAACGTCTCGGTTACGTATGTAACCCTAGTTCCCTGATAGGGAACAAGACTCTGCGTCAAACGCTGCGGGAACGCCCCTGCGTTGTGCGTCATGAAGCACGTATGGAATCAGCCCAATGGAGAGATGAAACGTCATAGGCGGGTGACGTCATCGACCAGGAAACTATAAAGCACCCCAAAAACACAAGCGCATTAGCTTCTGATAGGCTTGAAGGAAGCGCTAACGGGAGTGCCGGGAGTATGGCGGAGCGACGCAGCGTCTCGTTCCCTATCAGGGAACTAGGGTTACATACGTAACCGAGACGTTCCCTTTCAAGGGAACTTCGAGCTGCGTCAAACGCTGCGGGAACGCGAATACCCATGTCGCCATAGGACCAAATGACCGCCATGTGAGAACTAGCGCACAGAGGACGAGAGCACCTGTGCCCCAGGGGTAGAGCTTAAGTCTAGGTCATAGAACTTAATAAAAGTATGCGGTGAAGACCATCCAGCCGCATCACAAACATCACTCAGGGAAACCCCCGACAATAGAGCTTTTGAAGCAGCCATACTCCTGGTAGAGTGAGCTCGAACAGCCAAAGGTGAAGGCTGGCCAGCCGACTCATAAGCAAGTGAGATAGCCTCGACCACCCACTTGCTCATTCTCTGTTTAGACGCAGGACACCCTTTCCTGGGTGGCCCGAAACATACAAAAAGTTGTTCTGATTTCCTCCACAGGGCAGCTCTGTGGACATAAGCGTCTAATGCCCTAACAGGGCAGAGTGAATTAAGTTTCTCCTGGTCCGATGACATAAATGGACGAGGACAGAAAGCCTGCAGAACCGTAGGTCTAACGATATTAGTAGGGACCTTAGGAACGTAACCTGGTCTAGGATGCAGAAAAGCTTTAACCATGCCAGGCGAGAATTCCAGGCACGAGGGTGAAACCGACAGAGCCTGCAAATCTCCGATTCTTTTTAGTGAGGAGATAGCAAGTAGAAAGATCGTCTTAAAAGTGAGAAACTTCACGGGAACTTCTTCGATAGGTTCAAAAGGAGCTAGGGAAAGGCCTTCTAATACAATGGCCAGATCCCAAGTCGGCACCCTCGTACGAACTGCTGGCCTCAGCCTCAAAGTGCCACGGAGGAAACGGGTTATAAGCGGGTGTCTCCCAAGAGAAACTCCACTGAAAGGGACGTGGTAAGCAGCTAGTGCCGCCACATCCACCTTTAGTGTGGAGGGGGATAACCCTGTGGAGAAGCGCTCCTGCAGGAATTCCAGCACTGCACCCATTGGGAAGTTAACTGGGTCCTGCAGGTGTTCTCCACACCAAGAAGTGAAAAGTTTCCACTTCAAGGCATAAAGCTTCCTCATGGATGGAGCTCTGGAGTTAAGAATGGTCTCAACAACCTCGGTTGAGAGACCGGAGTCTATGAGCTGGGCCCCCTCAGAGGCCAAGCCCACAGTTTCCACAACTCTGGGCGGGGGTGAAGTATCGTGCCACCCGCCTGGGAGAGTAGATCCCTTCTGACCGGGAGCTCCAAAGGAGAACCGTCCAGGAGAGAAATCAGGTCCGCAAACCATACTCGGGCCGGCCACAACGGGGCTACTAGTAGTAGGCTGACCCCGTCCCGGCGGACCCTCTCCAGAACTCCTGGTAACAGAGCAATCGGGGGAAAGGCGTACAGACGTGACCTCGGCCACGGCTGCACCACAGCGTCCAACCCCAGGGGGGCTGGATGACTGATGGAGAACCACCGATGACAATGCGTGGTCTCCTTGGAAGCGAATAGGTCCACCTCGGCGCGAAACTCAACCAAAGGAGCTCCACCACCTCGGGGTGGAGTCTCCATTCCCCTGGCCTCGGCCCCTGCCTCGACAGGGAGTCTGCTACCACATTCAAATACCCAGGAAGATACATTGCTCTCAGAGATAGTAGCTTCCCTTGGGACCACAGGAGGATCTGACGGGCCAACTTGTAAAGCCGGCGAGACCGCAGGCCCCCCTGATGATTTATATGAGAGACCACCGACGTGTTGTCTGATTGAACTAACACATGATGGCCTCTCAGGTCTGTTAGGAAGTATTTCAGAGCCTGAAACACAGCCAACATCTCTAGACAATTTATATGCCACGGTAGATGATGGTCCTGCCACAGACCTTGGGCTGGGCGACCACTCATGACCGCCCCCCACCCTGTGAGGGAAGCATCCGTCGTTAGCGTTATGCGACGACAAAGAGCCCCCAGCACAGGACCTTTGGATAGGAACCAAGTTTCTCTCCACATGACCAGAGCACGAAGGCAGCGCCGCGTGACTTTGAACGTGCAGAGCGAATTTCCCCTCGGGGAGAATCCCTTGGTCCTGAGCCACCACTGTAGCGGTCTCATGTACAACAGGCCGCAAGGTATAACGTTGGACGCTGCTGCCATCAGACCCAACAGTCTCTGAAACTGCTTCACAGTGAGTAGCTGGCCTAGCTGTACTTGTTTCACAGCTGAGAGAATCGAAGCGATGCGGGTCGGAGAGAGTCGCGCCCGCATCGAGACCGAATCCCAAGCGACACCCAGAAAAGTGGTCTTCTGGGAAGGAGATAATACACTTTTCTTTGCGTTCAGCCTCAACCCCAACTTTCTGATATGAGCGAGGACGACATCTCGATGCCGAACCGCCATCTGCTCCGTCTGAGCTAAAATCAACCAATCGTCGATGTAATTGAGAATACGAATGCCCTGAAGCCTCAGAGGCACTTGTGCTGCATCCATGCATTTCGTGAAAGTGCGGGGAGATAAAGCTAGGCCAAACGGAAGAACCCTGTACTGGTACGCCTCGCCCCCGAATGCGAACCTCAGGAACTTCCTGTGTTGTGGAAGGATGGAAATGTGGAAGTACGCGTCCTTCAGATCTATCGTGACAAACCAGTCCTCGGATCTGATTTGAGACACGATCTGCTTGATAGTGAGCATCTTGAATTTTAGCTTCCCTACCGAGCGATTCCATAGGCACAGGTCTAAAATTGGACGCAACCCCCCATCCTTCTTTGGAACGATGAAATATCGGCTGTAATAACCTGACTCCAAACTGGGAGGAGGAACCCGTTCTATAGCCTCCTTTTGAAGGAGCGTTTTCACCTCTTGTTCCATTACCAGAGCCTGCTCGGGTCCCACCACGGTGTGCAGAACCCCTCTGAATTTTGGTGGACGACACCTGAACTGGATAGCATAACCCTTTTCTACTGTCTGCAGGACCCAATGAGATATTTTTGGAAGGCTTTTCCACTCTGCCAGAAATTCTACTAAGGGTACCAGTCTCTCGAGACTGGCCTCTGGTGTAACTTTAGCAGCAAACGCAGCGCCCTGTAACGGCGCATCGGCAGGGAACAACTGGTTTGACCGCTCTGAGACCCTCCTCAGAGGGAGCGAGCGTCCCTCGGGAAAGCGCTCGCTGGGACCGTCTGTGCCCCTGCATGAAGGCGGGGTTGGCAGAACGAGCCCCTGAGGGCACCGAGGAGGAATGGGCACCGTAAAAAGAGGTGAACACCTTTCCGCCTCGGTGGGGACCACCCTCAGTATCCTGAACGCCTTGGCGTCAGGACTTCTTCTTAGCCGAAGCCTTCTTAGCCAATATAACTGTCCTCAGATCAGTTCTATTGCTAGAACAACTAGCAATAGAACTGTAAAGAGCCCACTGTCCAGCAGGGGGAGCACGAGACGCGACACTCTGCCTCTGCTGCGCTCTATGTGATGAGCTCGTAAATGGCCGGGGCTGCTCCCACCCAGCAGCCCCAGGGACGTGAACTTTCAGGGGAAGAAACTTTTTAAAAGCTGCAGTTTGTTTCTTCTCTTCCTGGAATTTGTCGATAACTGAGTTTACAGCATCACCAAACAAACCCAGGGGAGAGAAAGGAGCATCTAAAAGAAAAGCCTTTTCTTTCTCTTTAATATTGGTTTGATTCAACCATAAATGTCTTTCTGCGGCCACCAGAGCTGCCATAGAACGACCCACTAGCTTGGCCGATTTTCTGGTGGCACGCAGGGATAAATCAGCAGCCTGACGCAGTTCGCGAACTACGTCAGTACTGACCTCCTCACTCTCACTCACGTCCCTTAGCAGATCAGCCTGGTATGCCTGCAAGATTGTCATAGTATGCAGGCATGACGCAGCCTGACCTGCTGCCGAATACGCTTTACCCACCAAAGCCGAAGTGTTTCTTAAAGGCTTGGTAGGTAATGCCGGTGCCTTAAAAGATGATGCTGCTTCGGGGGAGAGATGGCTCGCAAGCGTCTCTTCCACACGAGGCAAAGCACCATAAACATGAGCCTTAGCTCCCATAATATTTGCATATGTCGAAGTCTGGGGACTAAACACTCTATATGACACCGGTTTTCTCCATGATTTCGACACCTCGGTGTGGAGATCATGGAAAAACGGCAGGCGTGGAGGCTGCACACGTGACGGCAAAAATCTCTCATCTAACTTTGATTTAGAAACAGACTCCCGTCTAGTCACTGGCCATTCAATATTGAGTTTTTCAACAGCTCTTGTTAAAACCTCCATAAGCTCATCACTTTCGGGAGTGTGGGGTGGCGAATCCTCCACATCTCCCTCAATACTAACAACATCCAGCTCCTCAGAACTGGATAGCTGCAGTATTGGTGCCTCAGCCCAAGCGGAAGAAATCGCAGCGCGTGCTTCCGAACCCGGGACTGAGGCACTGGATCTAACAGGTGAAGGGAGAGATAAGGCAGAGCCCGTCTCAACCCCCGCTGAGAGATCCATCTGCGATCCCCACGATAAGCGCCGCCGCTCTGCCTCGGCAGAAGCGGGACCCGAACCTCAAAAAGCGCCCGGCGGGAGCAAAGCGTCCTTAACGGCAGACGCTCGCAATGCTCACAGTCAGCCCCCTCGAGAGCTGACTGGGCATGCTGCACTCCCAAACAAACAACGCAAAGATCGTGTGTATCCCCGCCCATTAGATAACGCGAGCAGGGAGGAACACACTTCTTAAACTGTTGTTCGTCCGCCATATCTCTCAATATATATAGATAAATTGTTTGTGTGGTGCAGGGTATGTAAAGACAGACAATATCACACAGGGACAGATTCACATGTAGCGCGACTGAAAGCACAGAAGCTAATGCGCTTGTGTTTTTGGGGTGCTTTATAGTTTCCTGGTCGATGACGTCACCCGCCTATGACGTTTCATCTCTCCATTGGGCTGATTCCATACGTGCTTCATGACGCACAACGCAGGGGCGTTCCCGCAGCGTTTGACGCAGCTCGAAGTTCCCTTGAAAGGGAACTGGCAAGTGATCACTGCTATCACATAATAGCAGACCACTATAAATAGTAATTTCAATATTATTAATACAAATATTATCAATCAATGTTGAAGTTGTCCGTGTCACTCTACTGGGTTGTGTTATTACTGGAAACATACCTCTGTACATTTAGTTTAAAAAATCATGGGTTGCTGTTTGGCCTTGTGGATTCATTAAATCAACATTAACATCACCACATGGTCTCATTTAACATTGTACAATCTATAAGTTCAGTGAGTTTATCTTTAAATTCTTCTACCTTTGAGCCTTGTGCTCTATACACACAAGCTATAATTATTGTTTGCTTTCTGGCATTCTAGAATACCTTCAATAGCCACAGACATCCCTTCAACAATCTTACATTTTTATATTTCTTTGACACACAATCCCACACCTCCTCCTTGTTTTCCCATTCTGTAAACATGATACAAACTATATCCATCAATTCCCTAATCATAACCTTTGACAGCATTTCAGAAAAGGCGATAATATCAAACTGACTTTTTAATGTATCTAAATACTCTATAATTTTATTAAGGTTTGTATAAAGACTTCAATTAAAATGGACCAATGAAAAATGATTGTCTAATTTAACATTTAAGTTGAATTCATCCTCACTATAGTACTTGCACAGGATTAAATTTTGGTTACACACATGCCTTTCTGAATCCAAATCTACATCCAAATCATATATTTTATATTCCCCAAATGGGTTCATTTGTTCAGCCATAAGTCGTTAATCAAATGTTCAAACATAAATACACAAGAACGAAACTCAATGCGCGACAATTCCATTTTTCTTGCTGAACCAGCGCCTTTAAAATAAAAACTTGAAGACAGTACCTTATGCGCGCGTTCCCCTCTTGGTTTCATTGTCCCAGCCATAATCTTGATCTGTATCGGATCCAAAAAAATTAAAAATAAACCCTGAGTCTTTAGCATGTAGCTCCAGATAGATGCTTATTTTCCAACAATGATTTGACAGCAACTACGAAATTACACACCAACGTTTTCCTTCTGCGGGGACTGATAGTTTGCCAACCAGCTGCACATAGCGTTGTCTCCAAGTCTGGTTCCTCCGCAGGTAGATCCATTGTGATGCCGAAATCAGGTGCAGCAGCCGCTGGATTTTCAAAGATCTTAGCATTACCGTCTTCACAGAAGATTTTCAATTTGGCAGGAAATAATATACGGTGTTTGATCTTCCTCTTGCGCAGCATTTTACGTACACCTTTATATTTCCCCCTTTCCTTGTAAACAGCTGGAGTAAAATCTTCATCAAAGTAAATCCTACCTTTCACTTGTGCGATTTTCTTCATCCACGCTGCCTTAAGCACACTCTGTTTCACGAGTTCACATCTACATATAATTATTATGGTAAAGGTTATGCGTACTTGGCGTGCTGTCCGGGTGGAGGGCTCCGAGCTGAGAATTTCTGCCCGAACCCAGAGTACTCCCCCGTTGGTAAGAGTAGATGGAACTAGAGATGGAACTAAAAGTGAGGAGATGGGGTGGAGGTGGGATGCTGATAAACTGTCAAGGAACAAAAGTGGGTTTTGCTGTTATTTATCTTGTCCTGAGTTGATTACTGATTGATCTCCACTTGTGCTGAATGGGTTAATTATCTGCACCTGCTCCTCCCGAACCTTGTTAATAAAACATCATTTTGTGGCATAGCTTTGAAATAACACCACAATAGATCGGGGACATTCTTGTTGCCCAGGCCGCTTTGGCACGAATATCCTGTGCGTATGCTCAATGCGAAGCTCTGCAGTGACATCAAGTTGTTCCCGAATCAGATTCGACACAAAATCAATCATATTATTTCCCTCACTTTTCTCAAGCACTGAGTAAATCCTGATGTTGTTCCTTCTTGAGCGGCTTTCCAGATCTTCACATTTTTCTTTGAGTAAAGTTGCTGTAACATGAGAATCATTACTCGCGTAATGTTCCTCTCAATGTCCTCGCTATCAGACAGCCTCTGCTCAGCAGCATCCATTCTTTTTTTAGTATCTTCAAGTTCATTTCGTAAATCACTCACTTCTTTCCTCAGTGCCACAAAGTTCCCCGACGTCTAAGTGCGAAATGCTCTTATTTCTTTAAGTATTTCAGATGCTCACCATTCCCATTATTGTGAGCCAAATCAGATCCGAGGATTGGTTTGTCAATATAGATCTAAAGGATGCATACTTCCACGTCTCTATCCTTCCATCTCACAGGAAGTTCCTGCAGGTTCGATTTCGGGGGCGAAGCATATCAATATCGGGTTCTTCCATTCGGCATAGCACTCTCCCCTAGCACCTTCATCAAGTGCATGGATCCATTGAGGCTCCAGGGCATCCGTGTGCTAAACTACATCGATGACTGGCTCATTTTGGCCCAGTCTCGAGAATTGGCAGTTCGGCATCGAGAATGTTGTCCTTGGCCACATTCAGAGCTTGGGATTGAGACTCAACTCCCTCCGCAGTGATCAAGCCAAGCTCTCTCGCGCCCTCCTTGGCTCCCTGTACTGCAGGCGCCTCCCTGGCTCCTGTATTGCTGGTGTTGCCCTAGAGGCTTCCTAGCCTGCCGGCACCACCCTGCTCACCTGCCTGTGATCTACTACAACTCCAGGGTGCCAACCCTCCCTGGTTGGACTCTTTTTGTTCCAAAGTCGTGCCTTCTGGGAGGGCGAAGTAATGTCAGGCTTATGTTCTGTTTTGTCTTAGTTTTCATTGTGTTCAGTATCTGTTTGCCTGTTTTAGTTTGACCTAGTTTCCCAGCGTGTGTGCGCTTCACTACAGCCACCATATCTGTGACACATGCAAGCTGGTCATGACCAAGTGTTTGCAGAGTCTCAGAGTGGTTCAGTTCACAGTAAATGCAGTCAACTTTATGCATGTACTGGGAGTTTAATATGCATTTGTGAAAACAACATACGGCAGATACACATTTTCACTTTAGCATAGTTTTCAATATTTTTGTGAACAAATTATCATACCCCCTATTATTTCATGCTTTCACACATTTCACACGGATTTGTAATAAGAAACATTTGTAAATCTGTTGTCACAGATGCTTAAAGCTCTTTCTGCAGTTTTTCATCAAAATAAAAGCAAAATAATATCTATGTGAATTTAACATTCACATAGATAATGCAGAAAACAATATGGCAAAAGAAATCAAAACTGTTTTAAAAACTTTTGACTTCTGACTCAGCATATACATGGTCCCACACACAATCGTGGACACTCTAGATTTACTTATCAGTAAGGGTTTAATTCTAAACATCTCATCGATTGTTATTAAGGATGTAGCACTGTCTGATCATTTCTGTATTGTCTTTGATATATTGATCTCTCCTGCCATTGAAGCTAGATCTGTGTCTGTCAAGAAGAGATGCTTAAATGAGAACACTAGTGTGCTACTTATGAAGGCTATATCTTTAAAACCAAGCATATCTGCTGACTCTGTTGATTTTCTCCTTGATTCTTTTAACTCAAAAGTTAAAAGTGTAATTGATGATATTGCTCCTGTGAAAGTCAGGAAGAATAGTGGTAGACAAAAAGCACCTCGGAGAAACTCAACAGCTGTGCAAAATATGAAAAGACAATGCAGAATAGCAGAGCGCATGTGGCGGAAGACAAAACTTGCTGTCCATTATAACATCTACAAAGACAGCATCCATGCTTTTAACATGGAACTAGGCAAAGCTAGCACTCTTTTTGCTACTGTAGTGAGACTGACAACCCCCCCCCCCCCCCCCCATTTTGGAAGAAACCGTACAGTACCTTAAAACATCCACCTGCGCCCTTGACGCACTTCCCACATCTTTTTTTCAAAAGTATGTTAAACAGCTTAGAAGCAGATCTCCTTGAAGTGGTAAATGCCTCACTTCTCTCTGGGAGTTTTCCAAACTCCCTGAAAACTGCAGTTGTCAAGCCCCTCCTGAAAAAGAGCAATCTGGATAAGACCATCTTAGACCATCGCAACTATAGACCGATCTCAAATCTTCCTTTCATTGGCAAGATAATTGAAAAAGTTGTCTTCAATCAGCTGAACAAATTCTTAAGCTTGAATGGATACTTTGACAATTTTTCGATCGCATCACAGCACAGAGACAGCGCTCATAAAGATAATAAATGATATTCGCTTAAATACTGTGTTGCAGCAAAAACAATAATTAACAAAACAAGCATCACAGGAAGAGACATCAGATTCCAATTGTACTTTAAAAGAAAGTTTATTCTTTTAAAGGAGGTTGTTCACAAAAAACATACCACGACAGCTACCTCGTGGCAGGAACAAGACCTGAAATCACACAGCAAGCATAGCAGCCTTTATACCCCCTTTCTTCAGAGTCCCTTCTCCTGTAAATTTCCGTTCACCCCAATAAAACCAGATCTGGCTGGTTGGTTAGAAATACAATGGTCTGATTCCCTCTAAACCCCCCTTCTCTCTGGGCGTTTTACTGTCCTCACACCTGTGAGGTCAAAAGCCTGAATAACCTTTGTCTCTCCTGATTACCCATGCTAACAAATTCAGAGGCTCTGTCTGACTGTTTGCTTAAGTGTGTGTGTCTTTGTTCCCACCAGGTATGTGAATATTCCAGGAGAGAAAATACATGATTGAATTAAAAGAAAAACCCACACTCTTAGAAAAGAAAACTAAAATATTAATTTTTCCACAACAACTGATACAGGGAAATAATCAGTACTGGTACTACTCGACCTCAGTGCTGCATTTGACACTGTCGATCACGACATACTTCTTGACAGGCTGGAAAACTGGGTGGGGCTTTCTGGGATAGTCCTAAAATGGTTCAGGTTATACTTAGAAGGTAGAGGTTATTATGTGAGTATAGGAGACCATAAGTCTGAGTGGACATCCATGACATGCGGAGTCCCTCAAGGCTCAAATCTTGCGCCACTCCTATTCAACCTGTATATGCTCCCAATGAGCCAAATAATGTGAAAGAACCAAATTGCTTACCACAGCTATGCAGACGACACACAGCTCTACTTAGCCCTATCGCCTAACGACTACAGCCCCATTGACGCCCTGTGCCAATGCATTGATGAAGTAAACAGTTGGATATGCCAAAACTTTCTTCAGTTAAACAAAGACAAAACTGAACTCAAAACTCTTGCCTTGCCTTGCCTTGCCTTGCCTTGCTTTGCCTTGAAGGTTTAAATCAAAAGTATTGTAATTTTACTAATGTAAATTACAGTAAAACTTTAAATAATAGCCGAGTCCCAAATAGACGCCTGTCTCTTTTACACGCCTGGTGTGGCTACAGGTTTGGATAAATAAAGGTCGGTCTCAAATAGAGGCCTGGTCTGTTTTTTTAGTTTCGGGTTGTATTTAATCTTCTAAAACCCGCCAGATCGTCTGTTTAAGCCAGTTCTATGGTGCAGATTGCGCACTCAAGAGAGCCCTGCGCATCTGGGCGTGATCTGTTAGCGCAAGAAAGGCAGGCAGAGTTAGAGGAGGCCAGAGAGGGAGAAGCGGAGGTGAGCGACGAGGAGGAGGAATTCACCAATGAACTTGTAGTTGAGGATCGCGGTGATGATGATAGTGATGAATAGGGTCATTTTGTATCACATGATTGCAGTTGTTTTACAGGGTAGTGTCACAGGTCGGGGCGGCAACCAGGCCTTAAACGCCGCCCCTTTCAAGTGTACTACCCTGAGGAGCCTGACCAGAGGAACACCACAGACAGGACAACGTGATAAGATACAAAGTTGTGTTACTTTATTAGATTAAAATCGTCTCTCAAAAAAGGGCATCAACTAATCGTTCTCTTCTTTGTCTTCCAAGGTCTCGAGGGTTTTAGCGGCTGCGGAAGGGAAAGCTCTCACTGGCATTGACAATGGTAAGGTATCCCTCTGCAGATCTTCCAGACAGGCCGTGACCAGCACTCAGGTAAGGAACTTCCCAATAAATCTGCAGGACGGACGGTGAGCGGCGCTCAGGTGAGGGACTCCACAACGGATCTCGAAGACAGGCGGTAGGTAGCATTCGGGTAAGAACTTCGCAACAGATCCTCAAGACAGGTTACAGTGGCGGAGAAGTAAGAGGCACTCTTTGACGTGAGCAGCGGTGAGGGATCCCACAGCAGTCCTCCAGACAGACGGTGCAGTGCACAGCACTCAGGTGAGAACTTCACAACGGTGAACAGCACTCAGGTAAGGAGCTCCACAGCGGATCTTCAAGACAGACGGTAGGTAACACTCAGGTAGGAACTTCACAACAGATCCTCAAGACAGGTTACGATGGCGGAGAAGTAAGAGGCACTCATTGACGCGGGCAGCGGTAAGGGATCCCACAGCAGTCCTCCAGACAGTGAGCACTCAGGTGAGAACTTCACAACGGTGAACAGCACTCAGGTAAGGAGCTCCACAGCGGATCTTCAAGACAGACGGTAGGTAACACTCAGGTAGGAACTTCACAACAGATCCTCAAGACAGGTTACGATGGCGGACAAGTAAGAGGCACTCTTTGACACGGGCAGCGGTAAGGGATCCCACAGCAGTCCTCCAGACAGTCGGTGCACAGCACTCAGGTGAGAAATTCACAACGGTGAACAGCAATCAGGTGAGGAGCACCGCAGCGGATCGGTCGGGACAGACAATGAACAGCACCCAGGTGGGGACCTCACAGAGATCCAGCAGGACAAACGGTGACCAGCACTCAGGTCAGGAACTTCCCAGTGAACCTGCAGGACAGACGATGGACAGCACTCGGGTAAGGAACCTCTCAACGAATCTGCAGGACAGACGGTGACCAGCACTCAGGTAAGGAACTTCCCAGTGAACCTGCAGGACAGACGATGGACAGCACTCAGGTGAGGAACCTCTCAACGAATCTGCAGGGCAGACGGTGACCAGCACTCAGGTAAGGAACTTTCCAGTGAACCTTCTCAGTGAACCTGCAGAACAGACGGTGGACAGGACTCGGGTGAGTAACCTCTCAACGAATCTGCAGGGCAGACGGTGCACATTAATTCTTCAGTCCATGAATGTTCTCCTTCATAGCATCCGCCAAGACTGCAATCATCTGTCCCGTTCCCACTCTATCTCGGCCGCTTCCTTCCCTTCTCCGGTCTCCCCTCTCTCCTCCACCAAAATGCCTTTTTATATCCCTTATTGAGACACGTGTTCCGATCGCTGATCGCCTCCCTCACTTCTCGCAGAGACACTCATTTCTCAATCCATTATCCCGCGATCGGCCATCGCGTGTAAAACCGGAACCGGCCCGGTGTTTCACCGGAAGTGCTCCGACGGGGAACGTCCATGCTCAGAGAAAGGTTCCGCCGTGCCTTTTCGTCAGTCTGTGACAGTAGCCTTCATTCTTTCTTGTTGATGTGTTTCGGGCAATAAGTTCATAGGCTCGATGGATATTACCGGTAAATTCAGGTATTGAAACCGGTATTGTTCAGTTATCGGATTTTCAGGTGATATTCTCAATTCATTCAGTTAACGGACGCTAACTGAGGCATTTTGGTGCAGCACAGGGTGAAGTCAGTATAACGACGATTTGAGACAAATAAATGTAAATTTAATATAAAACTATGTAAATGGCGCTCTGTGGCGCGGCAGGATTGCCACAGGCAATGGTCCTGAGCCGTTGCCGTCACTACGCTTCTCGTCCGATGTGCGACCCCCTTTAGAAATACGGTAATATAGTAGGCTAATTCTTACATTAACTGATTTGTTAAACACATTCGAATTATAAATAAAATGTGATATAATGTGGTAACCTCCGACTGTCATGCTTTCCGTCTATCAGCCTATGCTATTTGGATCATTATCTCTAGGCCTACACTCAATGAACAACATCTCAACACTAAATTAAAGGCCTGTCTCATATAGACGCCTGTCTCAAAATGATGTTTTATTAACAAAGTTCGGGAGAAGCACGTTCAGATAATTAACACGGGTGGAGAGCACTCAGCAATCATGATTAAAACGTGTATATATAGACTCAGCAGTCTCACCTCATTTCTCTGACAGTTTAGCAGCGTTTGGCCCGCAGTACCTCCCTAACATGTCCGAATCGAGCTTTCTGTTCGATAAAGAATCTTTCATCCACAGAATTAGGAATCTTTGCTGCAAACCTCTGGTATTATCTCATGGGCGTCAAGCCAAACAAACGGGTCCTCGCAACCGCGGGCGAAACATTCCCAATCTACTTCTACGTATTTCTTTAAACCGGACCATTTAAAATTCCTGCCATAGAGAAATGGACACGGCAATGCTGCCCTCTTAACGCAAAGGAACGAGCCTTCCTCCAGTGTCAGGCCACCGCAACAGGCCCTAAGTATCATTAAGAACCTCTTGATGACTGTCCTGCAATTTATTTACAAAATCGCTTAGAAACTTAGTTATAGCATAAATGTATTTTTTATTTTTGAAGTAGGTAATTTTAAACACACAGCTCCACACTATTGTGTTTTCTGATTCAGAACAAATCAGCATGGAATATAATATGACCCATAAATGATGAAAATAAACAGAGAAATAAGAACATTTTCAAAACGTTTAATTATCGATCCCTCAGCCCCGCACAGTTCTGCTGAGTTCGGCATTCCAATTGCACAGGTTAAAACCATGGGTTCAGCCACATCCATTTGAATTTTGGGCATTAACTTGGATACAGGTGATTTCCAGGCTTCACTGCACAAAACTCATCCACCTTCCAAGACAGTCTAAACTGTTCTAAACGCGAACTGCTATCTTCGCAATTTCTCCAGGTAATTGTCTCCACTGCCACAGCAGTGATGTCTCCTCTGCTCCCGCAAGAGTGCAATTTCTCCAGGTAATTTTCTCCACTGCCACAGCAGTGATGTCTCCTCTGCTCCCGCAGAAGCTCTGTTTTCTGGCTAATTTTCTGCACTGCCACAGCAGTGATGTCTCCTCTGCTCCCGCAGGAGCTCTGTTTTCTGGCTAATGTTCTCCACTGCCACAGCAGTGATGTCTCCTCTGCTCCCGCAGAAGCTCTGTTTCTCTGGCTAATTTTCTGCACTGCCACAGCAGTGATGTCTCCTCTGCTCCCGCAGAAGCTCTGTTTCTCTGGCTAATTTTCTACACTGCCACAGCAGTGATGTCTCCTCTGCTCCTGCAGAAGCTCTGTTTCTCTGGCTAATTTTCTCCTCTGCCACAGCAGTGATGTCTCCTCTGCTTCCACAGAAGCTCTGTTTTTCTGGCTAATTTTCTCCACTGCCACAGCAGTGATGTCTCCTCTGCTTCCACAGAAGCTCTGTTTTTCTGGCTAATTTTCTCCATTGCCACAGCAGTGATGTCTCCTCTGCTCCCACAGAAGCTCTGTTTCTCTGGCTAATTTTCTCCACTGCCACAGCAGTGATGTCTCCTCTGCTCCTGCAGAAGCTCTGTTTCTCTGGCTAATTTTCTCCACTGCCACAGCAGTGATGTCTCCTCTGCTCCCACAGAAGCTCTGTTTCTCTGGCTAATTTTCTCCACTGCCACAGCAGTGATGTCTACTCTGCTCCCACAGGAGCTCTTTTTCTCTGGCTAATTTTCTCCACTGCCACAGCAGTGATGTCTACTCTGCTCCCACAGGAGCTCTTTTTCTCTGGCTAATTTTCTGCACTGCCACAGCAGTGATGTCTCCTCTGCTTCAACAGAAGCTCTGTTTTTCTGGCTAATTTTCTGCACTGCCACAGCAGTGATGTCTCTTCTGCTCCCACAGGAGCTCTTTTTCTCTGGCTAATTTTCTCCACTGCCACAGCAGTGATGTCTACTCTGCTCCCACAGGAGCTCTTTTTCTCTGGCTAATTTTCTCCACTGCCACAGCAGTGATGTCTACTCTGCTCCCACAGGAGCTCTTTTTCTCTGGCTAATTTTCTCCACTGCCACAGCAGTGATGTCTCCTCTGCTCCCGCAGGAGCTCTGTTTCTCTGGCCAATTTTCTCCTCTGCCACAGCAGTGATGTCTACTCTGCTCCCGCAGAAGCTCTGTTTCTCTGGCTAATTTTCTCCTCTGCCACAGCAGTGATGTCTACTCTGCTCCGCAGAAGCTCTGTTTCTCTGGCTAATTTTCTCCTCTGCCATAGCAGTGATGTCTACTCTGCTCCCGCAGAAGCTCTGTTTCTCTTGCTAATTTTCTCCACTGCCACAGCAGTATGTGTCCTCTGCTCCCGCAGGAGCTCTTTTTCTCTAGCCAATTTTCTCCACTGCAGCACTGATGTTTCCTCTGGTCCCGCAGGAGCTCTGTTTCTCTGGTTTCATCTGTTTCTTCTTTCTCTGTCCAGCGAGCATTGGTCTCCCAGCGGACATAGCATGCATGTTTCCTCCTTCTCCATCCAGTGAGCATGGTCTCCCAGCAGATGTTGCATGCATCTATGTTTCTTCTTTCTCTGTCCAGCGAGCATTGGTCCCCCAGCGGATGTCACATGCATCTATCTCTCCTCTTTTTCCATCCAGCGAGCATTGGTCTCCCAGTGGATGTTCTATGTACTTATGCTGCGTTCTATTATTTATGCGTGTCGGAGTCCGACTAAAAAGACAGACGTTGCCAAGCAACACGCCCCCTTCCTCGGATTTCCCAGCTCGAAAGTCGCACCTCAGAGGTGTGGACTCCAGTTCCTCTAAAGAGGACTGAACCTCCCTCTGGACGCTCTCTTCCTCCCTTGTCCTCGTGTCATAATGTAACGTCTCGCCTCCGGGCGAGCTCTTCGCTTTTCTTTTATTTGTTTCTAGTTTAGTTTGTGTTTTTCAGTTGTAGATAAGTCTCTGTGTTTAATTCCAATCGACGATTGAAAAGAAAACCCCGTGATATATCTCTTCAGCAAATCCATCTACAAGGGACCTTTAAACGAGCGCGCGCTCGCTTTGAAGGAGAAACACGCGCACGTGACCGCGTGACGCGCCGGACCGAGCGACGCACGCGCTTCTTCACCAGCCATGCAAAGATGTAACGTTAACTCCGCATGATTTCCCCGTAGAGATCTTTATTTCCTTTTTGTTAGTTAAAGTTTTGTTTTCCGTAGTCGACTCAGTTCACTTCCACGAAGTGAAACGAACTTAGCCGAACTATTTCCCTTTGGAAATGTTACACCAAAGACTTTAAAGTAACCTCCGTTCAACACGCGCCAAGCAGCCCACGTGACGCTTCCTCACACACAAAGGACTCAGCTCACGCGGCCAGACAGGGCCGTACAGGAATGCCTCGACACACAGAGAGACCAAAACTTGTGCAAGTATCTCTTTTGAAGCTTCTCAGAAGCATTAAGATTATGTGTTTCGTGTTGTTACAGAAAGGTGAAAGTCTAGAGGGAAAAATCGTCCCCATGCTGTCTCTCTCTCTCTCTCTCTCTCTCTCTCTCTCTCTCTTACTCGCTCACGCGTGTAAGTTATCCGATGTCCAAACTGTACGCATTTCTCGTTCATTGATGTCTTATTGTATTGTTCATTGTTGTCTATGTGTTTGTAAATACATATATATCCCGTGTAACCGTAGTAAATACATAAGTAGTCATGCCTCTATTAAATTAAATATATATTCATTTGATTGATGTACTCTCTCTTTGCTCAATTTCAAGTCCCTTAAGTGCCAAAAGATCTTATGCTACAAGCTTACTAAAATTAAATATACCTTAAAAAGTATGTGTTTATAGGGCGGGAAAACAAATTCTTCTGGCCAGAGAATTGCGTTTCCTGAAATCCTATAAAGTAAGATGATATTGTGGATCCCACAAATATTATCCTGACAATTGAGCTAATTCATTTTACCTGTTTTGTGAAACGTGGTCCGTGTAATTAATTGCAATCAACTTGTGGTTAATTTCAAGGATTCACATGCATGCAGGTAAAATGACAGATCCTCCCTTATCGGGAGATTTATTAACATGTAAGACTGGTCTAATCCAAACATGCATGAATAATTATTAATTACCAATTATTAATTATGATATGCAAATTCCCCACGGATTAGATCTGCCCTGAATCCTTACACTAGGCATATGGATACACTTTTCCACAAGGCGATCAATAGCATTCACCAAATCAAGATTCACTTTTGCATCAGAGGACTGACCTTGCTCCAACATAGCCTTCACATCCTCCAGTTACTTTCCTTCCTGCTGCAACAAGGACAACAACTTATCCTGAAAAACAGCATCTCCCACAGAAGGATCTGTCACCATTTTTCCAGGTACATGTACCATCCATGGCCCCACTTCACCAGGAATCCCTATCTCTGGTGGTCCAGTATCTGGATCAATGTCATTACTGGTTTCAAGCAACAAAAACAACTTAGTTCCTGTAGGATCTCCCCGTTTACCATGAATCTTGGTACGGCCGAATAGCTTCACTGTGTTAAGCACATCTGCGATAGTCTCATCCCTCACATCAATTGGGACATGACTGAGTATTATACAGCAAGATGGCTTTATTTGCGCTTGACGAATCCATTCGCCAGCCTTAGAAATATCCATGTCTCACAATGCTTTACAACACAAATAAAATAAAATAAATACACAACAACCTAGCAGATAACCAGATTAAAGTAAATCCAGAGAAACAAAAATCCCAGCAGTGCCTCCAAAAATGTAACACTACTGTTAAAAGCGCATAAAAACAACAAGACCTGGGCTCCAGCAACTGATGGTGAGTTGGCTGGATTTTCTCTGGTATTTCGACAGAAACTATAATTTTTCACGGTGCCTCCAGAAATGTAGCTTAAACTATTCACAAATATGTGTACACATTACCCTTGATTAAATAAAATGCTACTTCACTATTTGTTAAGGGCTGTTTTCTTCCTACAACAATACTGTAATCAAGTTAGGCTATGAAACAAATACAAAAGTAGTAACAAATAGAGACTTATTTACTTCAACTCAAAACAAAACAAAAAAAAGTAAAAATGAAATAAAATATTACCACCTTTTTAGAAGAAATAAAAGGAAACCACTTTTTTTAAGGTGTTAGTAAATTACAGTTCTAATGAACTAAAAGGGAAAAAAAGTCTCAGGTGGATAATACCAGTTGTTACAGTTGTATACCTGTATGAATTCAAAACTGTAACTTGAATCACATATTCACACTTTACATGCTGAAATTATCATAAACCAAGCGCTTGGATTTCGTTGGGGCCCAAATTCGGTGGTGCACTTAATGTCAGTCACGAATGGATGACGCAGTTTTCAACGTGCATAGACACACTGGTTACTCACTCAGTTACTCACTCAGATACTCTGTTATAGCAAAACTCTCCAACTGCACAGAGAAGTGGTTACGTGAAGCTTGTGTCCTCATCTCCTCACAAGGAACAGGAAAACAGTCCAGTCCAACGCTGAAATAAGTGATGCGTCACACACCAGAAAATGGCCGACGACTCCGACGCACGAAAGCTGTCGTTCTCTCTACTTCAACAAGTTGTAAAGTCTATTTTCGGCATAGAACCGCCTGAAAATACTCCGATGCTGTTTGACTCTTCTTGGTCCTTGAATCCCGGGAAACAATAGAGAAACACTATAGTCCTTTCCGGCGAAACATAAAATGACGGCTGCTATGATGATCAGAGCAGACTTAACGCATTTAGTCTTTAAACACAAAGAAAACGTCCCCGTTGTCACAATACATATATTAATATAACTGAATGTGATCTAGGACACAAACACTGTCGCTAGATATACTTTAACAGCATGTGTTTCAGTAACTCCCTTACTCGGTCGAACAGCGCGCTCTTCCTCTCTGTACCCCCAGCTTCCAACTCTCGCGTGCCTCTCTCCTCCCTCCTACTCATTCTGATTGGCTGATAGTGAACAAACCAAAACTCTATGGAACAACTCATTGGTTAACATTTGAAATACCTCAGACTACCGTTACATGACAATATGCAAATTCCCATGTATTATAAAAATAATAAGAAAATACATCAAAATTAAAATAAAGGAGTACAAATATTCACAGGGTTACATAGCATTATTATCTTATTGTTTTAGCACTTTTATGATGGCAAGCAGTAAAAGATTGACCTCAGAACAAGCTCTGGAACAATTACTGGAAAGTGACGAGGAGAAATCCGAAGCTGACAGCTTTTTCACAGATGATGAAATGTTTTACTTTTGAGAACAATTACAAATGTCTGTCAAGCAAAGGGTTTGAACAATTTATTTTTTGTTCAAAAACTGTTCACTAGTTGTGTGAGGTGTGATTTTCAGTAATAAATGACAAAAATAAACTTTTCGTTTTTGAAATTCTCTACTTTATTGTACATTTATTGTACATGTTTCACTCATACTTCCTTTATAAACACATTACATAGGCCTACTAGCTTAGGGTCTTCTGAATCCATAGATACCAAACACATGGTGTTCCATCTCCATTACATATGGTTTATAAGCCCAAATGTAAAAATAGAGAAAACGGACCAAAAAGGGCTTAGTCCCCAGAGGGTTAAAACACAATGTTACGAGTGAGCGAGCTGCCTGTGACAATGGCCGCCAGGTGCGGACGTCGACCTCCATTGGCCAGCAGCGCGGATGAGACATCTAGCCTTTATTATGGATATCTATGCTGATGTAGACGTGCTCAGCTGGCTTGTGCACAATTCAGAATTGAATTGAGAATGACTCCTGAATAAAGGAGGCTCAAGCCCCTGCCCCTTTTGTCTCAAAATGTATTGTGCCCTTTTCTGATAATTGTAAATAATAATTATTATTATAAATATTGTAATAAATAACAATAAACTTACACACCCTTGCCAATAACAATAATAATACAAACAAATATTATATAATAAAAAAAATGGCAGAGAAGTGGTAGGCGAGTTCGCACGAGTCTTCAAACGAGCAGCAGGTAACGTTTAAGCTAATACGGAAAATTACATTTCTGTCAGGTCCATTAAGTCAAGAACACACATGACAATAAATGATTAGTAAATTGTATTGAACAAATTGCAATTCAAGTTGAGAATTAAAATTTGGCGGTATGGCTCTGTTCAGGGAGTCCTCTGACCTGTCATGAGCACCATGAAATAGCAGAGAGTCAGAGGACAGCAGCAGCATTAGGGAACGCTCACAGTTTAGTATTGGGAGAGCAGAACTATTCCCCCATATGAACAGAGCAGCAACGATGACAGAAAAGCAAATGCCACGTTATACACGACAAGGAAGAGCTGGGTTGCAGAGAGCGAGCAGCGAGCAGTTAGGAGCGAACTGAATCTGGTTAAATAGGGCGCCCTGATTTGAGCGTAGTCATTAGCAGCGAGGGGAGATGAACAGCAGATGTGCTGATGCAGCTCAGCTGAGCGATCACTGATGAGACCTTGTTGACGGCCGATAGCGTTAGCAGCATCTTGACTACTTGGCCTGCCAGAACTGACGCTGAAGCTCAATTTCTGTCAGGTCCATTAAGTCAAGAACACACATGACAATAAATGATTAGGAAATTGGGTAACACTTTACTTGAAGGTGTGTGCATAAGACTGACATGACACCTTCATAACCATGACATGACATATGTCATGAATATGAAGTAGGGTTTATGCATGTTTATGACAACTGTCATTAAGTGTCATTCGCTCAATAATGACATTTTGAATGCAAATATGACATTGTTTAAGATGTCTTTGTTATGACATCTTGACATAAACCATAACATCATAACCGGTCAGTGTCTTTGTCATGACAACTTGACATTAAATTAAATTAAACTGTCATGTGGTTGGTTTTGACACTGGCTGTCATGAGGCCATAATAACTGTGTCATGAATATTTTTCGTGACCTCAACTACAGTGGTACACATTCAATTTGTCATTAAAAAGTTATAATGGCTTCATGACAGCCAATGTCAACACCAACCACCTGACAGTTTAATGTAATTTTAACCAATAAAACTAAGTGGTTTCTTAAGTTTGATAATTAATCTGCTAGGTCATGTTTATGACAGGTTGTGTTGTCTTAGTAATGTCAAGTTGTCATGACAAAGACACTGACAGGTTATGATGTATTTGTTTATGTCAAGGTGTCATAACAAAGACATTTCAAACAATGTCATATTTGCATTAAAAATGTCATAACTGAGTGAATGACACTTAATGACAGTTGTCATAAACATGCATAAAACTTCCTTCATATTCATAACATGTGTCATGTCAAGATTATGAATGTGTCATGTTAGTCTTATGCACACCCCTTCAAGTAAAGTGTTACCGGAAATTGTATTGAATGCAATTCAAGTTGATAATTAAAATTTGGCGGTATGGCTCTGTTCAGGGAGTCCTCTGACCTTTCATGAGCACCATGAAATAGCAGAGAGTCAGATGACAGCAGCAGCATTAGGGAACGCTCACAGTTTAGTAATGGGAGAGCAGAACTATTCCCCCCAAACAAACCATACCTGGCAACCTCTTGTGAATAGACAAGAGATGGAATTAGACAATTAAAATGCTTAGAAATCTTTATGAAAAAATACGAATTAGTTGGCGATATGTTTCAGTTCAGATGAGCCTCCTGACCATTCATGAGCACCATGAATATAGCAGAGAGTCAGGGGACAGCAGCAGCATTAGGGCCTGTTCACATATCGCGTCTTTTGCGCGCTCTATTTCGTTATTTCAAATGTATGTATGCGGTATGCGCACTCATAATGGAAGCGACGCGTTTTTTTTTTTTTTTTTACAAGAGCGTCTCATCGAGATAAAAACATCTCAACTTTTCAGAATGCCGCAAGCGCACCGTAGGTCACGTGACAAGAACCAACCACAGCAACGACAGACGCCTCCGGAGCGCAACCGCCCTAGCGCTTTGGAAAAAAGGAGAACGCGGCGCGCCTAGCGTTTTCTACGCGTTTTTAGGCACTATATGTGAATCCGGCCTTAGGGGACGCTCACATGAATTAGGACTAGGAGAGCTGAACTTTTCCCCCCAAACAGACCATAAAGCAACCTCCTGTGATAAAAATAAATGAAGGATGAATTAGGGCCTGTTCACATATCGCGTCTTTTGCACGCTCAAGTTCGTTATTTCAAATGTAGGCACGCGGAATGGAAGCCAATTCTGAAATTCTGAATTTTGCACAGGCGTGTTGCTCAGCATCACGGCGGGGGATCTAAATGAATCACACGTGCCATTTCAATCTACACCCGTGTACGAGGAGCTCGTGGAGGTTGTGACGCGTGCTTTGGCCAAGCTTAACATCAGTTGGCCACAAGAGAGGCAGACAAAGCAAGTTTGATGAGCGCTTCCTGCAGCACCGATCACAGCCTTCACGCCGGGGTTTGCCGTTCTTTCCAGACTTACACAATGAGTTGTGTAAGTCATGGAACAGGCCATTTTCAGCGTGCCTGTCTAATCCCCCGGGGTTGGATTACAGCAACATCGTGGGGGTTAAGGAAAACGGGTATGGGATGATGCCAGCTATCTCTCCCCAGACGTTGATTCATCCCTTAAAGGGATAGTTCACTTTGAAATTAATTTTTGATATGTTTTAGCTTACCTCAAGGGCATCCAAGATTTAGGTGTCTTTGTGTCCACAGTATTTTCAATTTTGATATTTTTAGGTCAACTGTTCTTGTCTGTCAGTCATATAATGCAGGTCTATGGTAACTTCCTCAAAGAGCATGCACAGAGAAGTCCAAATTAAACATGATTTAATGACTCGTAAATGTAAGTACACATTGATGGCCTAAGACACGAAACGAGCAGTTTGTGTGAGAAAACGAAAAGTATTAAATAGTTTTTACCTCTTGTAAACACAGCCACGTCCAAGTGTTCTAAGGGCGTGGGCGCTTCGGTCTTTTCCGGCAAGCGCCGGAAAGCGCCGGAAGTGATCTCTCGCGCGTGTACGTCACTCATACAATTTTTTTTTTTTTTTTTTTTTTTTAATTGTTTTCTTTTACGACGGTTTAAACATCCTGGATAAGCGCAAATTAGTACCCTTTTAATAAGCCGTCTTACCTACAATCTCTGTTCTGTGTAAACAATGAGTGACGTATACGCACGAGAGATCACTTCCGGTGCTTTCCGGAAAAGACCGAAGCGCCCGCGACCTCAGATCACTTGGACGTGGCTGTGTTTATAAATACTGTTCGTTTTCTCACACAAACCGCTCGTTTCGTGTCTTAGGCCATCAATGTGTACTTACATTTACGAGTCATTAAATCATGTTTAATTTGGACTTCTCTGTGCATGCTCTTTGAGGAAGTTACCATAGACCTGCATTATATGACTGACAGACAAGAACGGTTTGACCTAAAAATATCAAAATTGAAAATACTGTGGAAACAAAGACACCTACATCTTGGATGCCCTTGAAGTAAGCTAAAACATACCAAAAATTAATTTCAAAGTGAATTATCCCTTTAAAGTCCCGGCGCTGCCCACGAAACCCTGTCGGACTACATCTGCTTTTGTGGGCAGAGCTTATATGGTGGCGAGTCGGGCTGGTGCGAGCCTGTATACTATGGCCATCTTGCAGGTTTACCAGGCCGACCTGTTAAAGGACCTTGATGAAGGCGAGGGTTCTACTGAAGAAGATATTGCGGAGCTGCGCAAAGCCACAGATCTGTCTCTCCGTGTTACCAAGGAGACGGCCCGTGCCATCGGTCGCTCCATGGCAGCACTGGTAGCCACGGAGAGGCATCTGTGGCTTAATCTGTCGGGTATCAAGGAAAGGAGAGGGCCTTCCTCCTTGATGCCCCCGTTTCGTCTACTGGCCTGTTCGGTGATGCTGTTAATGCAGTCGTCGACAGGTTCCAGGAAATGAAGAAACAGAGCGCAGCATTCAGGCAGTATCTCCCTCGCCGTTCAAGGTCCAAAAAGGCTATCACCAGGGGGCAGTCTCAGCCGTCATCAAGCCCCTCATACCGGCAGGGCCAAAAGGAGAGTGTCGCTTCTAGAGGTCCCCATTAAAGAGCTTGGGACTCTAGGCGGCGCTCTCACCCACATCCTCCTGAGAAGGCGGATCTGAGGACCGTCCTTCAGGCCAGGAAGGCAAAGGGAAAGAGGTCCTAGCTCATATGAGACCTCTGAGGGTCCTCTCTCATTGGGCCCTCAGGAAACTGTTGTCAGCCTCCCGCCACCACTGGCGCTTCAGGACACATCAGTCTCCAGCGAACGCACGCTGCTCTGTTCACCCCACAGGCTTGCGGTCAGGCAGCGTTCGAGTCTGCACACCGAGAGTCGTTTTCGATTATTCCCTGACGGGCCTCCGCTTCAGGGTATCGTGAAGGACTCTCACAAAACACTCAACACCAGCCCCGAGGCACATTGGCATTGCCTCTCCAATATATCTTCATGGGTCCTGTGCACTGTAGAAAGAGGGTACAGGCTGCAGTTCCGGGTCCGCCCACCGAAGTTCAACGGGGTGGTCAGGACTGCAGTAGACCCAGAGCAGGGTCAGGTGTTAGAAAAGGAAGTTCACTTGCTGCTGGTAAAGGAGGCCATAGAATATGTTCCTCCACCAGACAGGGAGTCAAGTTCAAGTTCTTTATTCAGTCATGATGTTATTACAAACACAATAATAATCACATCAACAACAAAATAATAACGTTCAATACTGAATAGGAGCATAAAGAATACATAGTCTTATAATTGAATGCCCCTTTTTTCAATAATCTGAGCTAGCACAGAACAGATGGCTCGCGTTTTTTTTCTTTTCTTTTTTTTCCCGTTTATCCCTATGTCGAGATACAATATTACTTCACATCTGAATAATTGACAGTTTCCAATTTATCAAACATTGGTTCTTATGCTTCTCTTCCTTCGTATTTTTCAAGTACATTTTTTTTTAATTTTATTGAATTGAACAATCGTGTTACATGATTTTTTAACCATATCCAAAGAGTTCCATAAACTAATCCCAATTACAAGAAACCCCTTTTGTTTTTGTGAGGTGCGTGAATAAGGTACACAAAAATTGCCTTTTCTTCTGTTGTTACTGTGATTAGTATGAATTTGTTTTTAATATGTACTGGCACCTAGGGGTGCTCCGATCAGGATTTTTGGGGCCGATCACCGATCGCCGATTACTGGAAGCTGTATCACCCGATATCGATACCGATCACTGATTACAGGGTCTATTTGAAGACTTCTTTTTATCATGTAGCATTACTTATTAAACTATATTTAACAACAATGTACATTAAGTATTACATTTAAGAGAAGACAATGCATAATGAATTGACACCTGTGTATTTATTTGCAAGCAACATGTATTAAAGGGGTCATATAATGCCATTTTTGTACAAGCTAATATGATTCTTTAGGGTCTAAATTAAAAGTTTGTAATATACTTTAATTAAAAATTCTCATTAGTATTGTAAGAAAACACTTATTTTACCTGGTCAAAAACAGCTCTGTTTTCAGCACGCCGTTTCAGTGCATATGACTTTAAATGATAATGAGCTTTACTCACCCCGCCTCTCTGTTCTGCGCATACACCGTTTGTAACACAATAACACAATAACCACGCGTTGTTCATTATAAACGTGGGATTATGAATTATATTGAGAACGTTATACATAGAAAACATGCTGTAATGTACCCTGAGTGTAAACCGACGCATTCATCGTGAAGCGTGCAGCTGGCGATTTGCAAAGATTAATATAAAGATTAATATAAAGATTAATAAAACGTTACACTCACTTTAGTTCTTCTGAAGGTTCAGCAGGAGGACGAATAGGTTCCGATCCTTTATTCAGGTGCAGCTTCTCAGCAAAACCAGCTTTACACTGATCCTCGTTTATAAAGCAGTCTGGTGAGAAATGATTCGCGCAAACATGAGAGCATTGGCGTTGCTCGTGGGGAATATCCCCTTCGAAAACAAACTCAGCCACTGCGTCTTCAGCGGTTCGGATTTAGGAACATTAAAATGACTGCTGTGTTCGTTATTGCACCCAAGAACAGAACACCACAATCGCTTAGACGCCATTCTGCTCATAGACAGTGCTCCAGCATATCAACAATGAGCGCGCCGATCCGCGCGGACTATGATTGACAGGACGAGCGAGGGCGGGTCTGTGTTGAATCACTGCTGTCAATCAACAATCGCGGGAGGGGCGTCCGTTTTATTGACGTCACAAAAACGAACGGCTCAATTTGAGACGGGGGGAAAACATATAAGGACATTAAAACAAAAACACTGGATGGATTTTTATCATTATATGATGGTTGTGTACAGGCACTGCCAACACACATTTCAGTACAATCAACTTGTAAAAGTGCATGTACCATTATATGACCCCTTTAACATAGCAGCTTGGTTATTGGGAGCAGCTTAGGGCTTGACATACAACTTTCCTGTAGAATATAAAATAAAATTAATAAAAGACAGAACATCTGAGTCTTTAAATTTAGCTTTAGACTACTTTAAACTAAAAACAGCAACGAAAAAGGCTATAGCCAAAATAATGTTTTGAGTCAGTCAGCCATCAGTTTTTCTAATACACTTAAAGGACCACAGGTAGTAAAGTGCACAGCCACAAAAAAAAAAACGAACAACTTCCATATCTGTATCTATAACTTAGCTTTTTTCTGGGATGCTTAGTCAGATTTTGTGGGCATTTAGAGAGGAAGAGAAACCTTTTGTGTGTGTGTGTGTGTGTGTGTGTGTGTGTGTGTGTGTGTGTAGAACCCTTGCAAAATTATTTTAAACAGATTAAGAAAGCCACCACTACTGGTCACATCTATGGTTAGATTGTTTTTTTTTAGATCCAGTGAAGTCTGTCCCACCATGTACCTAATATAAATAAATAAAACATCTTCAGTTAACTAGCAGATCATTCATTTAGTTCGCTATTAAATAAGAAATCTAGCGCTAAAATGTGTTTTTGAACTCAGGCTGAGCGCTCGTTGCCGCGGCGATCAGTTGCATGGATACAGTACTCTGTGCCTCGCGCAGTCTTCACTCGGACGCGCGCTTCAATCTATCGCCGTTGCGGACTCTATTCATTCCGGTGTAATCACAAAATAAAACACAAACGTATCCTTGCTTGATATAACTCAGAGCCATAGAGAGAAAGAGTTGCGACACTCCCATAGACCGCCATAGGAACTTTGGAATGCGGAAGTAACGCGTGTCGTGGAGCAGCCAATAGTTCCAAACACTGATAGTTCCAGCATTGAACCCCATTCATTTTCAGTGCTTCCGAAGTACGCTCGCTGGTAAATTAATGAAATTACTGTATTTTTTTACTTTTACACACATTAGCCGACCTCTCGTGAATCTAGTCTGTAGTTATATTTTATGTAGCCAGTTTTAGTAAATGTTTATTGGAAGATAATAGGTTAATTGCAGCGATAGCTTACGTGACCAACACTTCACTAACGTTAGCTAACTTACGGTAACCTGATGTATATAATATATAATATTTTTAATAATATTTTATATATATATATATATATAGCCTATATATAATATTATATACACACACACACACACACACACACACACACACACAATTCATTTATTTAAATGGGTTAGGGTTATGCATATATGTGCTTATATGTATTTAGGTACATAGTTAATTCACTCATTAACTATCTCTCCGGTTTAATTTTATGAAGAATATTTTTCGGTTGAATATTTACCGAACATTGCTGTATAGTCGTTGCTTTCTACGTTATGGGAGCAGTCTATTTCCCTCCTAAATCGTTCATTTGTACATGCACAGCGTAATTATTTATATTTTATGTTGGTTGGAGTTCTGAACGGACTGCAGACCTCTTTGCGTGATCACGAAGGTAGGCTAATGGCTGAATCGGAATTTATAAGCAAGATCACGGGAATCAATAGCCTAATCCAGCCCAGTTGTGCTAAAATAAATATCATGAGACATCCATCATCAGATGAATGACATGAAAAAGTTAAGTTAGAGCCGTTAAGCCAGTGCTACTACCCATGCGAACATGAACACTAAGCTTTTCCCTCCAAAAATATAGCCTAAAACTTATCTAAGTTGTCACCCTGCCTCTCCAAATGCAAAACTGACATTAACAAAATGCAATAACAGCTTAAAAAGTACTTGGGTGTGTGTTTTATTTTATATTTACCGTTTAATAATGCAATCGCTGCTGTCTGTCCATAGAAGAACATGACAGCCCGCGTAGGTTTTGGAACTATTGGGGCTTACATGAACCACGTGACAGCCGTCGTGGCGACATCAAAGAGTGTCACAACTCTTTCTCTCTATGGCTCTGATATAACTGTAACCGCTGATGAACATATTCAGTTTTGATGAGAGAAAAAAATATGTACGAGTGATTTGACGGACGCGGGGGGGGGGGGGGGGGGGGGGGGGGGGGGGGCGGGGGTTTGGATACATTTTGGTTGTTGCGTTAAATCTTACCCAGATACAATAGTGCTATTTTCTGATTGGCTATTGTGTAGCTCGACGAACAACACCAGAGGAAACGCGCTTGATTCATGCCGGTTCCACAGTGAGAGAAGGTTTGTGAGAGAAGGTTCTGCGGCATATTAAATATATTACAAATTGTTTTTCAGCGTGAGTATAGTATAGTTTTGACTGAAGCCGCTCTATCCTGTGTAATGGATCTGTTTCCTGCACCAATTGTTTGACCCAAAAATGTGACTTGCTGTTTAGCAATTTGAGCTTTGTGAAAGCTGCATTTGTGTCCTCTTTTATGCAAATAGTCCAACAATGCTGCCAATTCAGTTTGATGTACCTCGTGATCAGTTGAGGCAATCAAAATATCATCGACATATTGAATCATAGTGGACTGTTTTACCAGACATTCTGGGTCACACAAATCACGTCTGACAGCCTGATGGTATATGGTTGGGGAGTTTTGAAATCCCTGTGGCAAACGTGTCCACTGGCATTGCTCATAGTCAACGGTGAAAGCTAACCATGGCTGGCTGTCAGAGTGCAACGGTACAGAAAAGAATCCATTAGACATATCAATTACTAAAAAAATCTTACACTCCAATGGCAAACCATTACAGATTGTGGAAGGATCTGCCACTAGGGGGGTGATTCTATCAATATGTTTATTGGCTACTCTGTAGTCTATTGTTAGTCTCCATGTCCCATTGGATTTCTTGATGGGCCAAATGGGTGAGTTACAGGGACTGTTGGTTTTAACTAGCACTCCTTGCATCAGCAACTTTTCTACAATAGGTTTGATCCCCTGTATAGCTTCCTTATTGATCGGATATTGTTTGGTGACCGGAGGTGGAGTCCCCGTCAATTTTATTGGTTCTACACCTGTCAACAAACCACAATCATCCTTGTCTTTAGCCCAAATTAGATATTTCTGTAAGAAAGCATACTCTGGAGGGATCTCATTACTGGTAGAAATTTGTGCTGATGAGATTTTAATGCTAGCAGATTCTGAGGACATGTCTAAAGTTAGATGTACTTGTCTCAGGAGATCCATGCCTAAAATTGCACCTGTATTTAATGGAGCACATAGCAGTTTTGTAGTCAGAGTTTTCGGGCCAAATTGAACATCTATGGGCGGGGTTTCATACAAAACAGAATCTTCACCTACTACGCCAGTTAAAGAAAGTATGGTTTTCTTGTACGGGATGTCTAAACCTTTAGCCAATTTTGTAGGAATTACTGTAATTTCTGCACCTGTATCAAGCAAAAAATCAATCTCTTTCTCTTGTATGCTACCTTTCACAAAAATTATTTTGTCATTATGATGGATTACAGGGGTAAGGTAGCTGCTCACAGCCCCAACAATTAGTTTTTTTCCTGGTCTCTTTGTGCTCTTAGAAGAGCCTGAACGAGCTTTCCTAAAGTCTCAGTGGACACTTGCGGAACTGCTTCAGGGTTGTAAGCAGGCTGAGAAGGGGCAGAATGATGCATAGCATTTCTTTTTGTATCTTACAACTTCTTCCTACACTCTTTCTCCCAATGTCCTAATTTTCCACAGTAGTGGCATTTGCCTTCTTTTTTAGACCACCTGTTTTCTGGTTGTGTTGTGCTAAATGTAGCTGCTGCTGCTACTCTCACTTTGGCTTTAACATCCGCATCTCTTTCCCATGCCGCCAACCTGTCTAAATTACTTCTGAGAGTTCTGTTAGACCAAGTTAGATCTAGGAATGGCAAAGCTCTTCTGTATTCAGCTACAAGGCCATCTGACCAGATGCGGGCTAGTGGCCCTTTGTCATCGAGCACACTTTCAGAATCATCCACTATTCCACTGTACGTTACGGCTGACTGACAAAACCTCTCAGTAAATTCACTCACAGTTTCTTCTTTCTTTTGTACACAGCTAGTAATTCTAGACCAATCTATTTTGGGTCCTAGGATATTCTTTAGGATTTTCAAAACGCCTTCTCTCATATCACGTCTACTGGCATGTGGTCGTTCAGAACTCACTGCAGATTCAAAACTGTTGAATTCAGATTCAGTTAAAATTTGGGACATTAACTGTGTTACTTCTGTTAATGACATGTCATATAGACACATTTTGCCAATCAATGCTCTTCTAAATTCAGAAAACGTCTCGGGTTATGACTATAACCCTTGTTCCCTGAGAAGGGAACGAGACACTGCGTCAATAATTAGACTTTTGGGGACGCTCCCTAAGCGTGCGCCTCTGAAGTATGAATGAAACTATTCCAATCCTGATTGGTGTTGCGTCGTGACGTAACATGTGACGGCATACCCGGAAGTATAAAAGTGACGCTGTCACAACACATACCAGCCTCGTGATGAAGCAAGACGCTCTAAGGCAGCGGTTCCCAAACTTTTTTTCCTGCGCACCCCCTTCTATGTCCCAACCGGGTTGGCGCACCCCCAATCCCCACTTCAAAAAAAAATGCAACAAAGCTTTGTTCCCTTTCGAGGGAACTTAACACTGCGTCGAGAATCGACTCTTTGGGGACGCTCCCTTAGCGTGCGCCTCTGAAGTATGAATGAAACTATTCCAATCCTGATTGGTGTTGCGTCATGATGTAACATGTGACGGCATAACCGGATGCATAAAAGCTACGCCGGAACAAACACAAACTAGCTTTCGCTCTTCAGCAAGCGCTCTGTGTTGAAAACTGTCTGTCTTATTTGGTGTTGTTTGTCAGAAAATATTGTTATTATGGCCAGCGAACAATTCAAAGCTTGTGTGCCTCCCTGCCCTCGTTTCATCACGGGTGGGGACACACATGCTTTATGTGTGAATTGTTTGGGAGCGCAGCATGCACGGGCAGCTCTCGAGGGAGCTGCTTGTGTAGACTGTGAAGCACTTCCCGTTAGAGTGCTGCGCTCCCGGCTGGCGTGCTTTGATGAGCACGGTCAGGCTCGCTTTCCCCATGGTTCTGGTCCCGCGTCCGTTGAGGCGGCGCGGCGATTGAGATCGTGGGGTTCGCAGCGGGATCTTGTGGATGAGATTGAGACTGCTGAGGCACCTTCTCACTCTTCATCCGAGGATCTCGTAGCCTCTGAGAGTGGTGCAGGAGCCCGCATCGCGGCTTCTCCTGCCCATGATCAGGTCCCGATGCTTGAGCTCTCTGCTTCCGAGGAAGTAGATGTGCTCAGCATTGATGCGGATGACCGTGATCTAGGCGCGCCAGTTCACGGCCAAGGTTATGAGGAGCTGGTGGAGGTTGTGACTCGTGCTGTGGCCAGACTTAACATCAGCTGGCCACATGATGAGCAGGGAACGCAAGTGAGAAGCAAGCTTGATGAGCGTTTCCTGCAGCACAGATCGCAACCTCAGTGCCGGGGTTTGCCGTTTTTCCCCGATCTCCACAAAGAGATTTCGAGATCGTGGGATAAACCGCACTCATCCCGTGTCTCCAATCCCAGTATGGTGGATTACAGTAATGTTATGGGGGCACGGGATATGGGTTATGGGAAGATGCCTAAAGTGGAAGAGGCTTTAGCGCAGTGTTTCTCAACCTCTCCTGCAGGGACCCCCTGACAGGCCATGTTTCTGTTTTAACCCTGAAATGGCACACCTGATTCAAGTCATTAAAGGCTTAATGAGTAGTTGACTAATTGATTAATTGAACTATTCCTACTCTAATTACTCATTAAGCCTTTAATTACTTGAATCAGGTGTGCCATTTCAGAGTTAAAACAAAAACATGGCCTGTCAGGGGGTCCCTGCAGGAGAGGTTGAGAACCACTGCTTTAGCGGGTTATCTTTCTCCTGAGTCGGCATCTTCCCTAAAAACCCCGGCGTTGCCTAGTAAGCCCTGCAGAGATACATCTGCATTAATAGGCAGGGCTTACATGGCGGCAGGTCGGGCTGGTTCATGTCTGCACTCTATGGCACTCTTGCAGGCATACCAGGCCGACCTCCTGAAAGATTTAGATGAGGGGGAGGGGCCAACTCCTGAAGATATTGCGGAGTTAAGGAGAGCCACAGATCTGTCTCTTCGGGCCACAAAAGAGACGGCCCGCGCTATTGGCCGCTCTATGGCAGCTATGGTGGCCACGGAGAGACATCTGTGGCTGAATTTATCTGGCATGAAGGAAAAGGATAGATCCTTTCTGCTGGATGCGCCGCTTTCGCCTTCTGGCCTGTTCGGCGACGCCGTTACATCGGTCGTCGACAGGTTTCAGGAGGCGAAGAAACAATCTGCGGCGTTCCAGCAGTACCTCCCCCGTAAGGCAAAATCCAAATCGAGTAGGGTGGGGCCAAAAGATCAGCCCCAGCCATCAGCCGGCTCCTCACACCGAGCAGAGCAGAGAGAGAGCGTTTCCTTTAGAGCCCCTCCTCCTGGAGCTTGGCAACAGAGGAAACACTCTCAAAAGTCGAAGTCCTCCAACCAGAAGGGCGACCTGAGGGACGTCATTCAGGCTAGGAGGGCTTCGGGGAAGAGGTCCTAACCGAAGTGGTAGGACCTCTGAGGGCTGTCCCCTCCGCTGTAGGGCAACCGAGGTTGTTCTCACAGCGGAGCCCTCTAGGAAACGATGTATGTTGCCCGCCGTCAACGACGCTTCGGGCCGCATCTCTTTCCAGCGAAAATATTCTAATAAAGAAAAAGCATCAATTATGGTCACAAAAGCCGTATCGACTACACCCTGCCGGTATTCCGCTTCAGGGAGTCGAGAAAGATGCTCGAAAAACACCAGAGGCCAGTCTCGAGAGGCTGGTACCCCTAGTAGATTTTGTAGAGGCATGGTATCATCTTCCCAACATATCTGCATGGGTCCTGCATATAATAAAATCAGGGAACAGACTGCAGTTCGCGCGCTGCCCCCCCAGGTTTTCAGGGGTAGTGCAGACTACAGTGGTTCCAGAGCAGGCTCAGGTGATGGAACAGGAGGTACAGACTCTGCTACTAAAGGAAGCCATAGAACGTGTTCTTCCTTTGGACAGGGAGTCCGGGTTTTACAGCCGGTACTTTATAGTTCCAAAGAAGGATGGGGGGTTAAGGCCAATTTTAGATCTCAGGGTTTTGAACCGGTCTCTGAGGAGGTTCAGGTTCAAAATGCTAACCATTCCTGCAATCGTGAGTCAGATCAGGTCCGAGGACTGGTTTGTCACGATAGATCTAAAAGACGCTTATTTTCACATCTCCATCCTTCCATGTCACAGGAGATACCTGAGGTTCGCTTTCGGGGGCGAAGCTTACCAATATCGGGTTCTTCCGTTCGGCCTAGCACTCTCTCCCCGCACATTCACCAAATGTATGGATGTAGCCCTTGCTCCACTGAGACTTCAAGGCATTCGTATATTGAATTATCTCGACGACTGGCTCATTCTGGCTCAGTCTCGGGAGATGGCAGTTCTGCATCGAGATGTCGTCCTTTGCCACATTCAGAAATTGGGGTTGAGACTCAATACAAAGAAAAGTGTGCTAGAACCATCCCAGTGCACGATGTTTTTGGGAGTCGTGTGGAACTCGATTACGATGCAGGCACGAATGTCTCCCGCACGTATCGAGTCAATTCTGGGGATGGTATCCAGGTTAAAGCTAGGCCAAGCCATCACTGTAAAGCAATTTCAAAGAATGCTGGGCCTCATGGCAGCGGCATCCAACATCATTCCTTTGGGCCTTCTACACATGAGGCCTTTTCAGTGGTGGCTAAAAGCCAAGGGGTTTTCTCCCAAGGGGAATTCATTTCGTATGATCAGAGTAACGCGCAGATGCCTTCGTTCTCTACAAATATGGAAGAAACCTTGGTTCCTGTCCCAAGGGCCAGTGTTGGGAGTGTCTTGTCGCCGGAAAACCGTTTCGACAGACGCCTCCCTCACTGGTTGGGGCGCGGTCATGGACGGCCGCTTTGCCAGGGGTCTGTGGCAGGACCATCATCATTCTTGGCATATAAATTGCCTGGAGATGATGGCTGTGTTCAGGGCTCTGAGGAGCTTCCTCCCAGACATCAAAGGTCACCATGTATTAGTACGATCAGACAATACGTCAGTGGTAGCCTATCTGAACCGACAAGGGGGACTCAGATCGCGCCCTCTGTGCAGACTGGCGCATCAGATTATTCTTTGGTCCCAGGGGAAAATACTGTCTATCAGAGCAATGTATATTCCGGGGGTTCAGAATCAGGGAGCAGACATCCTGTCGAGGCAGGGGCTGAGGCCCGGGGAATGGAGACTTCACCCAGAGGTGGTGAAGTTAATATGGGAGAGGTTTGGACCGATGGAAGTGGATCTATTTGCGTCTCGAGAGACGTCCCACTGTCCACTTTGGTTCTCCCTCTCACATCCAGCCCCACTGGGGTTGGATGCCATGGTACAGGCCTGGCCGAGGCTTCGCCTGTACGCTTTTCCCCCGATCGCTCTGCTTCCGGGAGTCCTGGAGAGGGTCCGTCAGGAGGGCATCAGTTTACTTCTGGTTGCCCCAAGGTGGCCGACCCGAGTATGGTTTTCAGACATAATATCACTCCTGATAGCTCCGCCATGGCAGATTCCTCTGAGGAGGGATCTGTTGTCTCAAACGGAGGGCACAGTCTTCCACCCTCACCCAGAGCTGTGGAAGCTGTGGGTCTGGCCTCTGAGGGGGTTCAGTACCTAGATGCTGGTCTATCAGCCAGAGTGGTTGAAACCATACTTAGTTCTAGGGCTCCATCTACTAGGAGATTATATGGTTGAAGGGTTATCCCTGGCCCCCTTCGAACCTTTGCAGTCGGCTTCGCCTAAGGACTTAACGCTAAAAGTGGTATTTCTCTTGGCTATTACCTCACTTAAGAGAGTGGGAGATCTCCAATAATTGGTCCGACCTTCTCCAAGAAGAGGACCTCTCAAGGTACACGCTCAAAGCTCTGACGGGGCAGAGCAAATGAAGCTTCTCTTCTTCTGCCGACACATGAGGTGGAGGATGGAATGCCTGAAGGACTGTAGACCGAGCCGTATTAGATGGAACTTTAGGCACATAGCTCTAAGAATGACTCTCAAGGCTCTGTTTCACATTATCAATTTATTAATTAGTAATAAATTCTGTCCCTTCTCATCTATGATTAATTTCTTAAATTCCCCTCCATTTATCCTAACTAACGGAGCACTTCTTTCTAAGCTAGTTCAGGACTCATCAGTTCTGTCCTCAAAAGCTGCAGTCTATCTCCCTCCCAGTATACTGGTTATTCCTTCAGGATCGGGGCAGCCACTACAGCAGCTGATCATGGCATTTCTACTTCAGCTATTAAGATCCTGGGCAGATGGTCTTCCTCTGCATTAGTCTATATAAGACCCGATTCAAAATCATCCTCGAAGCTCAGCAAGCTCTTCACTAAAACTGTTCAGGTAAATAACCTTTGCAACTACTGGTGGTGGTGCCATGATATTCCATTCTCACAATTGGTCTTAAATTCTGCTTGCAATTACAAATGGTCAATGAGTCATTGTCTATATGTGGCCAAGTGGCCTTGTCTTAATGTGGCCTTGTCTCTATGTGGCAGTAGTAGCCGTTGTGGTCTCGTTCCATGTGGTCTTTATGGTCTTAAAAAAAAAAAAAAAAAAAAAAAAAAAAATCATGCAAGTGTATGATATACATGTTCAGTGTGGTCTACTGTGACCGTGTAGCCTAATGTGGCCTTGTCCCGTGGTCTTGTGGCCAGTTATGACATGGTTATGTGTGGCCTAGTGGCTGTGTCTCGTTGGCCTTGTATCCGTGTGGCATTAGCAGCCTTGTGGCCCAGCGGGCCTTGTCTCTGTGCGGGTCTCAAGGCCTTGTGGCATAATGTTGCCTTGTCCTATGTGTGGCCTACATGGTCTTGTGGCCCTTATGGCCTTGGTTCTGTGTGGCCTAGTGGCCGTTGTCCCTGTGTGACCTCGTCTCAGTGTGGGCTTATGATATCGCGGCCCTTGTGGCCTCATTCTATGTTCAGTGTGGTCTACTGTGACCGTGTAGCCTAATGTGGCCTTGTCCCGTGGTCTTGTGGCCAGTTATGGCATTGGTTCTATGTGGCCTAAGGCCTTGTCTATGAGTGGTTCTGTCTCTGTATGGCTTTAGCAGCCTTGTGGCCCAGCGGGCCTCGTCTCTGTGTGGGTCTAGAGGCCTTGTGGCACAAAGTTGCCTTGTCCTGTATGTAAAAAATGGCCAGTGGTCTGTGGCCCTTAGTGGCGTGGTTCAATGTGGCCTAGTGGCCGTTGTCTGTGTGGCTTGCTCTGTGTGGTCTATAGTGGCCTTGTGGCACAAAGTTGCCTTGTCCTGTATGTAAAAAATGGCCAGTGGTCTGTGGCCTTTAGTGGCGCGGTTCAATGTGGCCAAGCGGCCGTTGTCTGTGTGGCCAAGCGGCCTTGAGGCATTGTTGCCTCGCTAAAAAATGGCCATGTGGTCTTGTGGTCCTTGCGGCCTGGTTTTGTGTGGCCTTGCGGCCTTGTCCAGTCTATCTCGTTCTATGTGCGGCATTAGAGGCCGTCGTGGCTCATTGCGGCCTTGTCTCTGTGGTCTAGCAAGGCCATGTGGCCGGGCGGCCTTGTGTCTGTGGTCTATCATGGCCGTGTGGTCCAATGTGGCCAGTTTGCGGTCTAAGGAGGCCTGCTCTGTGTACGGCCCTAGGCGGCCTGCTCTGTGTGGTCCAATGAGGCCTGGCCCAATGTGGCATTGTCTGTGTGGTCCATCGCGGCCTTGTCTCTGTGTGGTCCAATGAGGCCTGGTCAATGTGGCTCTGTTTTGTGTGGTCCATCGAGGCCTTGTCTCTGTGTGGTCCAATGAGGCCTGGCCCAATGTGGCATTGTCTGTGTGGTCCATCGCGGCCTTGTCTCTGTGTGGTCCAATGAGGCCTGGCCAATGTGGCTCTGTTTTGTGTGGTCCATCGAGGCCTTGTCTCTGTGTGGTCCAATGAGGCCTGGCCAATGTGGCTCTGTTTTGTGTGGTCTATCGAGGCCTTGTCTCTGTGTGGTCCAATGAGGCCTGGCCAATGTGGCTCTGTTTTGTGTGGTCCATCGAGGCCTTGTCTCTGTGCGGTCTGTTACGGCTTGTCCCATATGGCCGGTTCTGTATGCCCAAGGTGGCCTTTTCTCTGTGGTCCTATAACAGCTTTGTTCCATGACCTGTCCCTATGTCCTAAGTTAGCTCGTTCTCAGCTAAGTCACTATTCCACAACACTTGCTTCCCTCCAACTCATTCTCAGGGAAACTGGTTCGATCAGACGTAAGTGCATCTCAAAACATAAGTCGCCTGGATGAAAGCGTCAGCATGGATAAATGCTAATGTACATTTCAGCAGCAGAACATTAATGCATAAATGCTTTATTCACGTCTTCGCATAGTACCTTCAGGCTCACTATGAAGTCGTCTCTCACTAATTAGTTATTGGCTACGAGGCTTTCCACATTTCATGTTCATGCCATTATTAACTCCCTTTTCTTTCTATTTTAGGCTCTACAGGATACACGACTGGTGGGTATACTTTTCTTTACCGTTCTTTGGGGGTGGGCTCCGTCCTGGTGGAATTATCTTCCACCTATTTTTGGGGGTCGGCTGCGCCCCTGCCTTCGTCTTCAGGCAGGAAATGCAGAGTCCGGACCCTCGGATTGCGAGCTATGGACGGGGCCTACGCCAAAGAACTTTATTGCTTGCTGGGCTATCAATAAATGTATTTATTGTTACAGTATTTATTCTCCCGAGTCTTTCTGGTAGAAATGGAAGCTTTAGCGTTAAGTTCTGCCGGGAAGACTCAATTGCTACGTCACTAATTACCTTCTCATCTATCCAATCGTGTCTAATACTTGCGGTATAAAAGACCAGTACTTACACATGTCTGAGTTCGCAGATGCTGACGCTTTCATTCACCTCCATCCTCCCCACCACCACCAGGATGGTCCCTTCCCCTCCATCCTCCCCACCACCACCAGGATGGTCCCTTCCTATACCTCACAGGGGGTCGGCTGCGCCCCTGCCTTCGTCTTCAGGCAGGAAATGCAGAGTCCGGACCCTCGGATTGCGAGCTATGGACGGGGCCTACGCCAAAGAACTTTATTGCTTGCTGGGCTATCAATAAATGTATTTATTGTTACAGTATTTATTCTCCCGAGTCTTTCTGGTAGAACTAAAAGAAAGATTGAAAATATAAGTTAGAGGTCGAAGTATGCAATCTACATACAAAATCTTTAGTTTTGCACTTACTCAAAATATCTAAGATTTCAGTTTTGGTGAAATCATTGAGAAACATTGACTGGAAGATTCTACTACCTCCTGTCACACTATTACACTCTGCTTCATAATTGTACTTTTCAATTCTTTTCGCAATATTAGGTCCGACATTGACAAAGAAGGAATTAAACTCATTAGCAATATCTGTTCCACTATTAATAACCTTTCCTTTGTGGTCAAAATACTCTGAAAAATTGGCTTCATAACCCTATTTAAGGGTGTATTCACTCCTGCCTTGTTTGGTTCGATTGAATCGAACTCTAATTCGTTTCCCCCCTTGGTGCGGACCTTTTGGGCAGGTGTGAATACAGCAATCGAACTCGGGTGCGGACCAAACAACCTAACCGAGACCCAGCTGAAGAGGTGGTCTCGGTATGGTTCCAAACGAACTCTGGTACGGTTCGTTTACGGTGTGAACATGAACCGACCCAATTGCAAGAAAGCACTGCGCCTTTGAGTTAACAGGCTTCCATAGTCGGAGTTGCGTTATGGGAAAGTGATCTGTTGTAGCCTACTACATTACATCTGTTGCGCGTCTTTCTGCGCGTCGTGTGTGCATCATTGGAATGGAATGAATGAATGAGTGTTTGCATCAGGACATTCACATACAGAGCGTTCTCTTTAGTCTAATCGCGCATAGTTGCAAAAAAAAAAAAAAAAAAAAAAAAACATTTGCAGTTCATATAATGTAACGATAGTTACAATACAAGGATGATGCTGCGTTAATTTACGTTAAGCCTTTTTTGCACTTCCTGATTTCCCTACTTGAGAATCCTTGTCCAATGAATGGACGACCTTAGCACACGTGTGCTTTTGTTTACAAATTTTTGTTCACTTGCAAAAAGAGCAGTGTGAAAGCGAACCGTACCAAAAAAAAAAAAAAAATGTTTTACTTGGTCCGGACCAAAGCAAGTGAACTATCGGACTTTCCTGGTGTTAATAGACCCTAAGATTTTCCAAGTTTCTTTAATATTAGTCTTTATCAAACTTATTCACTTTGCCCATTTTTAAGGGACCATTTTTATTATAAAGGGTTACAAATATATTCAGAAAGACCTCATAAGCACAATTAACATCCTCTACAAAAACTTTTCTCCAATCTTGTTAAATCAGATCCTTTCTAAATGAGCCTATATCCTTCTGTCCGAATTCGAGTGTATTTAACTTTATCAACATCACTAATTTTCTTATCAGTTTTTAGGCCACAGACAATGAAAACGTCTCGGTTACGTATGTAACCCTAGTTCCCTGATAGGGAACAAGACTCTGCGTCAAACGCTGCGGGAACGCCCCTGCGTTGTGCGTCATGAAGCACGTATGGAATCAGCCCAATGGAGAGATGAAACGTCATAGGCGGGTGACGTCATCGACCAGGAAACTATAAAGCACCCCAAAAACACAAGCGCATTAGCTTCTGATAGGCTTGAAGGAAGCGCTAACGGGAGTGCCGGGAGTATGGCGGAGCGACGCAGCGTCTCGTTCCCTATCAGGGAACTAGGGTTACATACGTAACCGAGACGTTCCCTTTCAAGGGAACTTCGAGCTGCGTCAAACGCTGCGGGAACGCGAATACCCATGTCGCCATAGGACCAAATGACCGCCATGTGAGAACTAGCGCACAGAGGACGAGAGCACCTGTGCCCCAGGGGTAGAGCTTAAGTCTAGGTCATAGAACTTAATAAAAGTATGCGGTGAAGACCATCCAGCCGCATCACAAACATCACTCAGGGAAACCCCCGACAATAGAGCTTTTGAAGCAGCCATACTCCTGGTAGAGTGAGCTCGAACAGCCAAAGGTGAAGGCTGGCCAGCCGACTCATAAGCAAGTGAGATAGCCTCGACCACCCACTTGCTCATTCTCTGTTTAGACGCAGGACACCCTTTCCTGGGTGGCCCGAAACATACAAAAAGTTGTTCTGATTTCCTCCACAGGGCAGCTCTGTGGACATAAGCGTCTAATGCCCTAACAGGGCAGAGTGAATTAAGTTTCTCCTGGTCCGATGACATAAATGGACGAGGACAGAAAGCCTGCAGAACCGTAGGTCTAACGATATTAGTAGGGACCTTAGGAACGTAACCTGGTCTAGGATGCAGAAAAGCTTTAACCATGCCAGGCGAGAATTCCAGGCACGAGGGTGAAACCGACAGAGCCTGCAAATCTCCGATTCTTTTTAGTGAGGAGATAGCAAGTAGAAAGATCGTCTTAAAAGTGAGAAACTTCACGGGAACTTCTTCGATAGGTTCAAAAGGAGCTAGGGAAAGGCCTTCTAATACAATGGCCAGATCCCAAGTCGGCACCCTCGTACGAACTGCTGGCCTCAGCCTCAAAGTGCCACGGAGGAAACGGGTTATAAGCGGGTGTCTCCCAAGAGAAACTCCACTGAAAGGGACGTGGTAAGCAGCTAGTGCCGCCACATCCACCTTTAGTGTGGAGGGGGATAACCCTGTGGAGAAGCGCTCCTGCAGGAATTCCAGCACTGCACCCACTGGGAAGTTAACTGGGTCCTGCAGGTGTTCTCCACACCAAGAAGTGAAAAGTTTCCACTTCAAGGCATAAAGCTTCCTCATGGATGGAGCTCTGGAGTTAAGAATGGTCTCAACAACCTCGGTTGAGAGACCGGAGTCTATGAGCTGGGCCCCCTCAGAGGCCAAGCCCACAGTTTCCACAACTCTGGGCGGGGGTGAAGTATCGTGCCACCCGCCTGGGAGAGTAGATCCCTTCTGACCGGGAGCTCCAAAGGAGAACCGTCCAGGAGAGAAATCAGGTCCGCAAACCATACTCGGGCCGGCCACAACGGGGCTACTAGTAGTAGGCTGACCCCGTCCCGGCGGACCCTCTCCAGAACTCCTGGTAACAGAGCAATCGGGGGAAAGGCGTACAGACGTGACCTCGGCCACGGCTGCACCACAGCGTCCAACCCCAGGGGGGCTGGATGACTGATGGAGAACCACCGATGACAATGCGTGGTCTCCTTGGAAGCGAATAGGTCCACCTCGGCGCGAAACTCAACCAAAGGAGCTCCACCACCTCGGGGTGGAGTCTCCATTCCCCTGGCCTCGGCCCCTGCCTCGACAGGGAGTCTGCTACCACATTCAAATACCCAGGAAGATACATTGCTCTCAGAGATAGTAGCTTCCCTTGGGACCACAGGAGGATCTGACGGGCCAACTTGTAAAGCCGGCGAGACCGCAGGCCCCCCTGATGATTTATATGAGAGACCACCGACGTGTTGTCTGATTGAACTAACACATGATGGCCTCTCAGGTCTGTTAGGAAGTATTTCAGAGCCTGAAACACAGCCAACATCTCTAGACAATTTATATGCCACGGTAGATGATGGTCCTGCCACAGACCTTGGGCTGGGCGACCACTCATGACCGCCCCCCACCCTGTGAGGGAAGCATCCGTCGTTAGCGTTATGCGACGACAAAGAGCCCCCAGCACAGGACCTTTGGATAGGAACCAAGTTTCTCTCCACATGACCAGAGCACGAAGGCAGCGCCGCGTGACTTTGAACGTGCAGAGCGAATTTCCCCTCGGGGAGAATCCCTTGGTCCTGAGCCACCACTGTAGCGGTCTCATGTACAACAGGCCGCAAGGTATAACGTTGGACGCTGCTGCCATCAGACCCAACAGTCTCTGAAACTGCTTCACAGTGAGTAGCTGGCCTAGCTGTACTTGTTTCACAGCTGAGAGAATCGAAGCGATGCGGGTCGGAGAGAGTCGCGCCCGCATCGAGACCGAATCCCAAGCGACACCCAGAAAAGTGGTCTTCTGGGAAGGAGATAATACACTTTTCTTTGCGTTCAGCCTCAACCCCAACTTTCTGATATGAGCGAGGACGACATCTCGATGCCGAACCGCCATCTGCTCCGTCTGAGCTAAAATCAACCAATCGTCGATGTAATTGAGAATACGAATGCCCTGAAGCCTCAGAGGCACTTGTGCTGCATCCATGCATTTCGTGAAAGTGCGGGGAGATAAAGCTAGGCCAAACGGAAGAACCCTGTACTGGTACGCCTCGCCCCCGAATGCGAACCTCAGGAACTTCCTGTGTTGTGGAAGGATGGAAATGTGGAAGTACGCGTCCTTCAGATCTATCGTGACAAACCAGTCCTCGGATCTGATTTGAGACACGATCTGCTTGATAGTGAGCATCTTGAATTTTAGCTTCCCTACCGAGCGATTCCATAGGCACAGGTCTAAAATTGGACGCAACCCCCCATCCTTCTTTGGAACGATGAAATATCGGCTGTAATAACCTGACTCCAAACTGGGAGGAGGAACCCGTTCTATAGCCTCCTTTTGAAGGAGCGTTTTCACCTCTTGTTCCATTACCAGAGCCTGCTCGGGTCCCACCACGGTGTGCAGAACCCCTCTGAATTTTGGTGGACGACACCTGAACTGGATAGCATAACCCTTTTCTACTGTCTGCAGGACCCAATGAGATATTTTTGGAAGGCTTTTCCACTCTGCCAGAAATTCTACTAAGGGTACCAGTCTCTCGAGACTGGCCTCTGGTGTAACTTTAGCAGCAAACGCAGCGCCCTGTAACGGCGCATCGGCAGGGAACAACTGGTTTGACCGCTCTGAGACCCTCCTCAGAGGGAGCGAGCGTCCCTCGGGAAAGCGCTCGCTGGGACCGTCTGTGCCCCTGCATGAAGGCGGGGTTGGCAGAACGAGCCCCTGAGGGCACCGAGGAGGAATGGGCACCGTAAAAAGAGGTGAACACCTTTCCGCCTCGGTGGGGACCACCCTCAGTATCCTGAACGCCTTGGCGTCAGGACTTCTTCTTAGCCGAAGCCTTCTTAGCCAATATAACTGTCCTCAGATCAGTTCTATTGCTAGAACAACTAGCAATAGAACTGTAAAGAGCCCACTGTCCAGCAGGGGGAGCACGAGACGCGACACTCTGCCTCTGCTGCGCTCTATGTGATGAGCTCGTAAATGGCCGGGGCTGCTCCCACCCAGCAGCCCCAGGGACGTGAACTTTCAGGGGAAGAAACTTTTTAAAAGCTGCAGTTTGTTTCTTCTCTTCCTGGAATTTGTCGATAACTGAGTTTACAGCATCACCAAACAAACCCAGGGGAGAGAAAGGAGCATCTAAAAGAAAAGCCTTTTCTTTCTCTTTAATATTGGTTTGATTCAACCATAAATGTCTTTCTGCGGCCACCAGAGCTGCCATAGAACGACCCACTAGCTTGGCCGATTTTCTGGTGGCACGCAGGGATAAATCAGCAGCCTGACGCAGTTCGCGAACTACGTCAGTACTGACCTCCTCACTCTCACTCACGTCCCTTAGCAGATCAGCCTGGTATGCCTGCAAGATTGTCATAGTATGCAGGCATGACGCAGCCTGACCTGCTGCCGAATACGCTTTACCCACCAAAGCCGAGGTGTTTCTTAAAGGCTTGGTAGGTAATGCCGGTGCCTTAAAAGATGATGCTGCTTCGGGGGAGAGATGGCTCGCAAGCGTCTCTTCCACACGAGGCAAAGCACCATAAACATGAGCCTTAGCTCCCATAATATTTGCATATGTCGAAGTCTGGGGACTAAACACTCTATATGACACCGGTTTTCTCCATGATTTCGACACCTCGGTGTGGAGATCATGGAAAAACGGCAGGCGTGGAGGCTGCACACGTGACGGCAAAAATCTCTCATCTAACTTTGATTTAGAAACAGACTCCCGTCTAGTCACTGGCCATTCAATATTGAGTTTTTCAACAGCTCTTGTTAAAACCTCCATAAGCTCATCACTTTCGGGAGTGTGGGGTGGCGAATCCTCCACATCTCCCTCAATACTAACAACATCCAGCTCCTCAGAACTGGATAGCTGCAGTATTGGTGCCTCAGCCCAAGCGGAAGAAACCGCAGCGCGTGCTTCCGAACCCGGGACTGAGGCACTGGATCTAACAGGTGAAGGGAGAGATAAGGCAGAGCCCGTCTCAACCCCCGCTGAGAGATCCATCTGCGATCCCCACGATAAGCGCCGCCGCTCTGCCTCGGCAGAAGCGGGACCCGAACCTCAAAAAGCGCCCGGCGGGAGCAAAGCGTCCTTAACGGCAGACGCTCGCAATGCTCACAGTCAGCCCCCTCGAGAGCTGACTGGGCATGCTGCACTCCCAAACAAACAACGCAAAGATCGTGTGTATCCCCGCCCATTAGATAACGCGAGCAGGGAGGAACACACTTCTTAAACTGTTGTTCGTCCGCCATATCTCTCAATATATATAGATAAATTGTTTGTGTGGTGCAGGGTATGTAAAGACAGACAATATCACACAGGGACAGATTCACATGTAGCGCGACTGAAAGCACAGAAGCTAATGCGCTTGTGTTTTTGGGGTGCTTTATAGTTTCCTGGTCGATGACGTCACCCGCCTATGACGTTTCATCTCTCCATTGGGCTGATTCCATACGTGCTTCATGACGCACAACGCAGGGGCGTTCCCGCAGCGTTTGACGCAGCTCGAAGTTCCCTTGAAAGGGAACTGGCAAGTGATCACTGCTATCACATAATAGCAGACCACTATAAATAGTAATTTCAATATTATTAATACAAATATTATCAATCAATGTTGAAGTTGTCCGTGTCACTCTACTGGGTTGTGTTATTACTGGAAACATACCTCTGTACATTTAGTTTAAAAAATCATGGGTTGCTGTTTGGCCTTGTGGATTCATTAAATCAACATTAACATCACCACATGGTCTCATTTAACATTGTACAATCTATAAGTTCAGTGAGTTTATCTTTAAATTCTTCTACCTTTGAGCCTTGTGCTCTATACACACAAGCTATAATTATTGTTTGCTTTCTGGCATTCTAGAATACCTTCAATAGCCACAGACATCCCTTCAACAATCTTACATTTTTATATTTCTTTGACACACAATCCCACACCTCCTCCTTGTTTTCCCATTCTGTAAACATGATACAAACTATATCCATCAATTCCCTAATCATAACCTTTGACAGCATTTCAGAAAAGGCGATAATATCAAACTGACTTTTTAATGTATCTAAATACTCTATAATTTTATTAAGGTTTGTATAAAGACTTCAATTAAAATGGACCAATGAAAAATGATTGTCTAATTTAACATTTAAGTTGAATTCATCCTCACTATAGTACTTGCACAGGATTAAATTTTGGTTACACACATGCCTTTCTGAATCCAAATCTACATCCAAATCATATATTTTATATTCCCCAAATGGGTTCATTTGTTCAGCCATAAGTCGTTAATCAAATGTTCAAACATAAATACACAAGAACGAAACTCAATGCGCGACAATTCCATTTTTCTTGCTGAACCAGCGCCTTTAAAATAAAAACTTGAAGACAGTACCTTATGCGCGCGTTCCCCTCTTGGTTTCATTGTCCCAGCCATAATCTTGATCTGTATCGGATCCAAAAAAATTAAAAATAAACCCTGAGTCTTTAGCATGTAGCTCCAGATAGATGCTTATTTTCCAACAATGATTTGACAGCAACTACGAAATTACACACCAACGTTTTCCTTCTGCGGGGACTGATAGTTTGCCAACCAGCTGCACATAGCGTTGTCTCCAAGTCTGGTTCCTCCGCAGGTAGATCCATTGTGATGCCGAAATCAGGTGCAGCAGCCGCTGGATTTTCAAAGATCTTAGCATTACCGTCTTCACAGAAGATTTTCAATTTGGCAGGAAATAATATACGGTGTTTGATCTTCCTCTTGCGCAGCATTTTACGTACACCTTTATATTTCCCCCTTTCCTTGTAAACAGCTGGAGTAAAATCTTCATCAAAGTAAATCCTACCTTTCACTTGTGCGATTTTCTTCATCCACGCTGCCTTAAGCACACTCTGTTTCACGAGTTCACATCTACATATAATTATTATGGTAAAGGTTATGCGTACTTGGCGTGCTGTCCGGGTGGAGGGCTCCGAGCTGAGAATTTCTGCCCGAACCCAGAGTACTCCCCCGTTGGTAAGAGTAGATGGAACTAGAGATGGAACTAAAAGTGAGGAGATGGGGTGGAGGTGGGATGCTGATAAACTGTCAAGGAACAAAAGTGGGTTTTGCTGTTATTTATCTTGTCCTGAGTTGATTACTGATTGATCTCCACTTGTGCTGAATGGGTTAATTATCTGCACCTGCTCCTCCCGAACCTTGTTAATAAAACATCATTTTGTGGCATAGCTTTGAAATAACACCACAATAGATCGGGGACATTCTTGTTGCCCAGGCCGCTTTGGCACGAATATCCTGTGCGTATGCTCAATGCGAAGCTCTGCAGTGACATCAAGTTGTTCCCGAATCAGATTCGACACAAAATCAATCATATTATTTCCCTCACTTTTCTCAAGCACTGAGTAAATCCTGATGTTGTTCCTTCTTGAGCGGCTTTCCAGATCTTCACATTTTTCTTTGAGTAAAGTTGCTGTAACATGAGAATCATTACTCGCGTAATGTTCCTCTCAATGTCCTCGCTATCAGACAGCCTCTGCTCAGCAGCATCCATTCTTTTTTTAGTATCTTCAAGTTCATTTCGTAAATCACTCACTTCTTTCCTCAGTGCCACAAAGTTCCCCGACGTCTAAGTGCGAAATGCTCTTATTTCTTTAAGTATTTCAGATGCTCACCATTCCCATTATTGTGAGCCAAATCAGATCCGAGGATTGGTTTGTCAATATAGATCTAAAGGATGCATACTTCCACGTCTCTATCCTTCCATCTCACAGGAAGTTCCTGCAGGTTCGATTTCGGGGGCGAAGCATATCAATATCGGGTTCTTCCATTCGGCATAGCACTCTCCCCTAGCACCTTCATCAAGTGCATGGATCCATTGAGGCTCCAGGGCATCCGTGTGCTAAACTACATCGATGACTGGCTCATTTTGGCCCAGTCTCGAGAATTGGCAGTTCGGCATCGAGAATGTTGTCCTTGGCCACATTCAGAGCTTGGGATTGAGACTCAACTCCCTCCGCAGTGATCAAGCCAAGCTCTCTCGCGCCCTCCTTGGCTCCCTGTACTGCAGGCGCCTCCCTGGCTCCTGTATTGCTGGTGTTGCCCTAGAGGCTTCCTAGCCTGCCGGCACCACCCTGCTCACCTGCCTGTGATCTACTACAACTCCAGGGTGCCAACCCTCCCTGGTTGGACTCTTTTTGTTCCAAAGTCGTGCCTTCTGGGAGGGCGAAGTAATGTCAGGCTTATGTTCTGTTTTGTCTTAGTTTTCATTGTGTTCAGTATCTGTTTGCCTGTTTTAGTTTGACCTAGTTTCCCAGCGTGTGTGCGCTTCACTACAGCCACCATATCTGTGACACATGCAAGCTGGTCATGACCAAGTGTTTGCAGAGTCTCAGAGTGGTTCAGTTCACAGTAAATGCAGTCAACTTTATGCATGTACTGGGAGTTTAATATGCATTTGTGAAAACAACATACGGCAGATACACATTTTCACTTTAGCATAGTTTTCAATATTTTTGTGAACAAATTATCATACCCCCTATTATTTCATGCTTTCACACATTTCACACGGATTTGTAATAAGAAACATTTGTAAATCTGTTGTCACAGATGCTTAAAGCTCTTTCTGCAGTTTTTCATCAAAATAAAAGCAAAATAATATCTATGTGAATTTAACATTCACATAGATAATGCAGAAAACAATATGGCAAAAGAAATCAAAACTGTTTTAAAAACTTTTGACTTCTGACTCAGCATATACATGGTCCCACACACAATCGTGGACACTCTAGATTTACTTATCAGTAAGGGTTTAATTCTAAACATCTCATCGATTGTTATTAAGGATGTAGCACTGTCTGATCATTTCTGTATTGTCTTTGATATATTGATCTCTCCTGCCATTGAAGCTAGATCTGTGTCTGTCAAGAAGAGATGCTTAAATGAGAACACTAGTGTGCTACTTATGAAGGCTATATCTTTAAAACCAAGCATATCTGCTGACTCTGTTGATTTTCTCCTTGATTCTTTTAACTCAAAAGTTAAAAGTGTAATTGATGATATTGCTCCTGTGAAAGTCAGGAAGAATAGTGGTAGACAAAAAGCACCTCGGAGAAACTCAACAGCTGTGCAAAATATGAAAAGACAATGCAGAATAGCAGAGCGCATGTGGCGGAAGACAAAACTTGCTGTCCATTATAACATCTACAAAGACAGCATCCATGCTTTTAACATGGAACTAGGCAAAGCTAGCACTCTTTTTGCTACTGTAGTGAGACTGACAACCCCCCCCCCCCCCCCCCCCATTTTGGAAGAAACCGTACAGTACCTTAAAACATCCACCTGCGCCCTTGACGCACTTCCCACATCTTTTTTTCAAAAGTATGTTAAACAGCTTAGAAGCAGATCTCCTTGAAGTGGTAAATGCCTCACTTCTCTCTGGGAGTTTTCCAAACTCCCTGAAAACTGCAGTTGTCAAGCCCCTCCTGAAAAAGAGCAATCTGGATAAGACCATCTTAGACCATCGCAACTATAGACCGATCTCAAATCTTCCTTTCATTGGCAAGATAATTGAAAAAGTTGTCTTCAATCAGCTGAACAAATTCTTAAGCTTGAATGGATACTTTGACAATTTTTCGATCGCATCACAGCACAGAGACAGCGCTCATAAAGATAATAAATGATATTCGCTTAAATACTGTGTTGCAGCAAAAACAATAATTAACAAAACAAGCATCACAGGAAGAGACATCAGATTCCAATTGTACTTTAAAAGAAAGTTTATTCTTTTAAAGGAGGTTGTTCACAAAAAACATACCACGACAGCTACCTCGTGGCAGGAACAAGACCTGAAATCACACAGCAAGCATAGCAGCCTTTATACCCCCTTTCTTCAGAGTCCCTTCTCCTGTAAATTTCCGTTCACCCCAATAAAACCAGATCTGGCTGGTTGGTTAGAAATACAATGGTCTGATTCCCTCTAAACCCCCCTTCTCTCTGGGCGTTTTACTGTCCTCACACCTGTGAGGTCAAAAGCCTGAATAACCTTTGTCTCTCCTGATTACCCATGCTAACAAATTCAGAGGCTCTGTCTGACTGTTTGCTTAAGTGTGTGTGTCTTTGTTCCCACCAGGTATGTGAATATTCCAGGAGAGAAAATACATGATTGAATTAAAAGAAAAACCCACACTCTTAGAAAAGAAAACTAAAATATTAATTTTTCCACAACAACTGATACAGGGAAATAATCAGTACTGGTACTACTCGACCTCAGTGCTGCATTTGACACTGTCGATCACGACATACTTCTTGACAGGCTGGAAAACTGGGTGGGGCTTTCTGGGATAGTCCTAAAATGGTTCAGGTTATACTTAGAAGGTAGAGGTTATTATGTGAGTATAGGAGACCATAAGTCTGAGTGGACATCCATGACATGCGGAGTCCCTCAAGGCTCAAATCTTGCGCCACTCCTATTCAACCTGTATATGCTCCCAATGAGCCAAATAATGTGAAAGAACCAAATTGCTTACCACAGCTATGCAGACGACACACAGCTCTACTTAGCCCTATCGCCTAACGACTACAGCCCCATTGACGCCCTGTGCCAATGCATTGATGAAGTAAACAGTTGGATATGCCAAAACTTTCTTCAGTTAAACAAAGACAAAACTGAACTCAAAACTCTTGCCTTGCCTTGCCTTGCCTTGCCTTGCTTTGCCTTGAAGGTTTAAATCAAAAGTATTGTAATTTTACTAATGTAAATTACAGTAAAACTTTAAATAATAGCCGAGTCCCAAATAGACGCCTGTCTCTTTTACACGCCTGGTGTGGCTACAGGTTTGGATAAATAAAGGTCGGTCTCAAATAGAGGCCTGGTCTGTTTTTTTAGTTTCGGGTTGTATTTAATCTTCTAAAACCCGCCAGATCGTCTGTTTAAGCCAGTTCTATGGTGCAGATTGCGCACTCAAGAGAGCCCTGCGCATCTGGGCGTGATCTGTTAGCGCAAGAAAGGCAGGCAGAGTTAGAGGAGGCCAGAGAGGGAGAAGCGGAGGTGAGCGACGAGGAGGAGGAATTCACCAATGAACTTGTAGTTGAGGATCGCGGTGATGATGATAGTGATGAATAGGGTCATTTTGTATCACATGATTGCAGTTGTTTTACAGGGTAGTGTCACAGGTCGGGGCGGCAACCAGGCCTTAAACGCCGCCCCTTTCAAGTGTACTACCCTGAGGAGCCTGACCAGAGGAACACCACAGACAGGACAACGTGATAAGATACAAAGTTGTGTTACTTTATTAGATTAAAATCGTCTCTCAAAAAAGGGCATCAACTAATCGTTCTCTTCTTTGTCTTCCAAGGTCTCGAGGGTTTTAGCGGCTGCGGAAGGGAAAGCTCTCACTGGCATTGACAATGGTAAGGTATCCCTCTGCAGATCTTCCAGACAGGCCGTGACCAGCACTCAGGTAAGGAACTTCCCAATAAATCTGCAGGACGGACGGTGAGCGGCGCTCAGGTGAGGGACTCCACAACGGATCTCGAAGACAGGCGGTAGGTAGCATTCGGGTAAGAACTTCGCAACAGATCCTCAAGACAGGTTACAGTGGCGGAGAAGTAAGAGGCACTCTTTGACGTGAGCAGCGGTGAGGGATCCCACAGCAGTCCTCCAGACAGACGGTGCAGTGCACAGCACTCAGGTGAGAACTTCACAACGGTGAACAGCACTCAGGTAAGGAGCTCCACAGCGGATCTTCAAGACAGACGGTAGGTAACACTCAGGTAGGAACTTCACAACAGATCCTCAAGACAGGTTACGATGGCGGAGAAGTAAGAGGCACTCATTGACGCGGGCAGCGGTAAGGGATCCCACAGCAGTCCTCCAGACAGTGAGCACTCAGGTGAGAACTTCACAACGGTGAACAGCACTCAGGTAAGGAGCTCCACAGCGGATCTTCAAGACAGACGGTAGGTAACACTCAGGTAGGAACTTCACAACAGATCCTCAAGACAGGTTACGATGGCGGACAAGTAAGAGGCACTCTTTGACACGGGCAGCGGTAAGGGATCCCACAGCAGTCCTCCAGACAGTCGGTGCACAGCACTCAGGTGAGAAATTCACAACGGTGAACAGCAATCAGGTGAGGAGCACCGCAGCGGATCGGTCGGGACAGACAATGAACAGCACCCAGGTGGGGACCTCACAGAGATCCAGCAGGACAAACGGTGACCAGCACTCAGGTCAGGAACTTCCCAGTGAACCTGCAGGACAGACGATGGACAGCACTCGGGTAAGGAACCTCTCAACGAATCTGCAGGACAGACGGTGACCAGCACTCAGGTAAGGAACTTCCCAGTGAACCTGCAGGACAGACGATGGACAGCACTCAGGTGAGGAACCTCTCAACGAATCTGCAGGGCAGACGGTGACCAGCACTCAGGTAAGGAACTTTCCAGTGAACCTTCTCAGTGAACCTGCAGAACAGACGGTGGACAGGACTCGGGTGAGTAACCTCTCAACGAATCTGCAGGGCAGACGGTGCACATTAATTCTTCAGTCCATGAATGTTCTCCTTCATAGCATCCGCCAAGACTGCAATCATCTGTCCCGTTCCCACTCTATCTCGGCCTCTTCCTTCCCTTCTCCGGTCTCCCCTCTCTCCTCCACCAAAATGCCTTTTTATATCCCTTATTGAGACACGTGTTCCGATCGCTGATCGCCTCCCTCACTTCTCGCAGAGACACTCATTTCTCAATCCATTATCCCGCGATCGGCCATCGCGTGTAAAACCGGAACCGGCCCGGTGTTTCACCGGAAGTGCTCCGACGGGGAACGTCCATGCTCAGAGAAAGGTTCCGCCGTGCCTTTTCGTCAGTCTGTGACAGTAGCCTTCATTCTTTCTTGTTGATGTGTTTCGGGCAATAAGTTCATAGGCTCGATGGATATTACCGGTAAATTCAGGTATTGAAACCGGTATTGTTCAGTTATCGGATTTTCAGGTGATATTCTCAATTCATTCAGTTAACGGACGCTAACTGAGGCATTTTGGTGCAGCACAGGGTGAAGTCAGTATAACGACGATTTGAGACAAATAAATGTAAATTTAATATAAAACTATGTAAATGGCGCTCTGTGGCGCGGCAGGATTGCCACAGGCAATGGTCCTGAGCCGTTGCCGTCACTACGCTTCTCGTCCGATGTGCGACCCCCTTTAGAAATACGGTAATATAGTAGGCTAATTCTTACATTAACTGATTTGTTAAACACATTCGAATTATAAATAAAATGTGATATAATGTGGTAACCTCCGACTGTCATGCTTTCCGTCTATCAGCCTATGCTATTTGGATCATTATCTCTAGGCCTACACTCAATGAACAACATCTCAACACTAAATTAAAGGCCTGTCTCATATAGACGCCTGTCTCAAAATGATGTTTTATTAACAAAGTTCGGGAGAAGCACGTTCAGATAATTAACACGGGTGGAGAGCACTCAGCAATCATGATTAAAACGTGTATATATAGACTCAGCAGTCTCACCTCATTTCTCTGACAGTTTAGCAGCGTTTGGCCCGCAGTACCTCCCTAACATGTCCGAATCGAGCTTTCTGTTCGATAAAGAATCTTTCATCCACAGAATTAGGAATCTTTGCTGCAAACCTCTGGTATTATCTCATGGGCGTCAAGCCAAACAAACGGGTCCTCGCAACCGCGGGCGAAACATTCCCAATCTACTTCTACGTATTTCTTTAAACCGGACCATTTAAAATTCCTGCCATAGAGAAATGGACACGGCAATGCTGCCCTCTTAACGCAAAGGAACGAGCCTTCCTCCAGTGTCAGGCCACCGCAACAGGCCCTAAGTATCATTAAGAACCTCTTGATGACTGTCCTGCAATTTATTTACAAAATCGCTTAGAAACTTAGTTATAGCATAAATGTATTTTTTATTTTTGAAGTAGGTAATTTTAAACACACAGCTCCACACTATTGTGTTTTCTGATTCAGAACAAATCAGCATGGAATATAATATGACCCATAAATGATGAAAATAAACAGAGAAATAAGAACATTTTCAAAACGTTTAATTATCGATCCCTCAGCCCCGCACAGTTCTGCTGAGTTCGGCATTCCAATTGCACAGGTTAAAACCATGGGTTCAGCCACATCCATTTGAATTTTGGGCATTAACTTGGATACAGGTGATTTCCAGGCTTCACTGCACAAAACTCATCCACCTTCCAAGACAGTCTAAACTGTTCTAAACGCGAACTGCTATCTTCGCAATTTCTCCAGGTAATTGTCTCCACTGCCACAGCAGTGATGTCTCCTCTGCTCCCGCAAGAGTGCAATTTCTCCAGGTAATTTTCTCCACTGCCACAGCAGTGATGTCTCCTCTGCTCCCGCAGAAGCTCTGTTTTCTGGCTAATTTTCTGCACTGCCACAGCAGTGATGTCTCCTCTGCTCCCGCAGGAGCTCTGTTTTCTGGCTAATGTTCTCCACTGCCACAGCAGTGATGTCTCCTCTGCTCCCGCAGAAGCTCTGTTTCTCTGGCTAATTTTCTGCACTGCCACAGCAGTGATGTCTCCTCTGCTCCCGCAGAAGCTCTGTTTCTCTGGCTAATTTTCTACACTGCCACAGCAGTGATGTCTCCTCTGCTCCTGCAGAAGCTCTGTTTCTCTGGCTAATTTTCTCCTCTGCCACAGCAGTGATGTCTCCTCTGCTTCCACAGAAGCTCTGTTTTTCTGGCTAATTTTCTCCACTGCCACAGCAGTGATGTCTCCTCTGCTTCCACAGAAGCTCTGTTTTTCTGGCTAATTTTCTCCATTGCCACAGCAGTGATGTCTCCTCTGCTCCCACAGAAGCTCTGTTTCTCTGGCTAATTTTCTCCACTGCCACAGCAGTGATGTCTCCTCTGCTCCTGCAGAAGCTCTGTTTCTCTGGCTAATTTTCTCCACTGCCACAGCAGTGATGTCTCCTCTGCTCCCACAGAAGCTCTGTTTCTCTGGCTAATTTTCTCCACTGCCACAGCAGTGATGTCTACTCTGCTCCCACAGGAGCTCTTTTTCTCTGGCTAATTTTCTCCACTGCCACAGCAGTGATGTCTACTCTGCTCCCACAGGAGCTCTTTTTCTCTGGCTAATTTTCTGCACTGCCACAGCAGTGATGTCTCCTCTGCTTCAACAGAAGCTCTGTTTTTCTGGCTAATTTTCTGCACTGCCACAGCAGTGATGTCTCTTCTGCTCCCACAGGAGCTCTTTTTCTCTGGCTAATTTTCTCCACTGCCACAGCAGTGATGTCTACTCTGCTCCCACAGGAGCTCTTTTTCTCTGGCTAATTTTCTCCACTGCCACAGCAGTGATGTCTACTCTGCTCCCACAGGAGCTCTTTTTCTCTGGCTAATTTTCTCCACTGCCACAGCAGTGATGTCTCCTCTGCTCCCGCAGGAGCTCTGTTTCTCTGGCCAATTTTCTCCTCTGCCACAGCAGTGATGTCTACTCTGCTCCCGCAGAAGCTCTGTTTCTCTGGCTAATTTTCTCCTCTGCCACAGCAGTGATGTCTACTCTGCTCCGCAGAAGCTCTGTTTCTCTGGCTAATTTTCTCCTCTGCCATAGCAGTGATGTCTACTCTGCTCCCGCAGAAGCTCTGTTTCTCTTGCTAATTTTCTCCACTGCCACAGCAGTATGTGTCCTCTGCTCCCGCAGGAGCTCTTTTTCTCTAGCCAATTTTCTCCACTGCAGCACTGATGTTTCCTCTGGTCCCGCAGGAGCTCTGTTTCTCTGGTTTCATCTGTTTCTTCTTTCTCTGTCCAGCGAGCATTGGTCTCCCAGCGGACATAGCATGCATGTTTCCTCCTTCTCCATCCAGTGAGCATGGTCTCCCAGCAGATGTTGCATGCATCTATGTTTCTTCTTTCTCTGTCCAGCGAGCATTGGTCCCCCAGCGGATGTCACATGCATCTATCTCTCCTCTTTTTCCATCCAGCGAGCATTGGTCTCCCAGTGGATGTTCTATGTACTTATGCTGCGTTCTATTATTTATGCGTGTCGGAGTCCGACTAAAAAGACAGACGTTGCCAAGCAACACGCCCCCTTCCTCGGATTTCCCAGCTCGAAAGTCAGACAAACGTGAGGACACAGAGCTAGAATTCTGATACGGAATCCAAGTTGGCCGTGCCCTGTGACTCGCATAAATTGTTTTCGGACCGCTTCAGTTGTTTAAACGACGATTTTTATCACTCATATTACTGCAATACCTTACTGCGTCCGTGGGTATAGTAATTGGCCTATGTTTTCTCTTTCGTCCAGCGACGCAGTGTGAGAAAATCTCCCGGCCAAGTACCCATTTTTTCTTTTCCTGTTTTCTCTTTCTGCCCAGCAGGCTTTGGTCCCACAGCGGATGCAGTGAGAACTCTTCCGGTAGAGCACTTATGTTTTCTCTTTCACCCAGCGACAGTGTGAGAAAATCTCCGGGTTGAGTACTCATTTTCCTCTTTCCAGTTTCCTCTTTCTGCCCAGCGGGCTTCAGTCCCACAGCGGACGCAGTGAGAACTCTTCCGGTAGAGCACTTATGTTTTCTCTTTCGTCCAGCGACGCAGTGTGAGAATCTCCCGGTTGAGTACTCATTTTCCTCTTTCCAGTTTCCTCTTTCTGCCCAGCGGGCTTCAGTCCCACAGCGGACGCAGTGAGAACTCTTCTGGTAGAGCACTTATGTTTTCTCTTTCGTCCAGCGACGCAGTGTGAGAATCTCCCGGTTGAGAACTCATTTTCCTTTTTCCAGTTTCCTCTTTCTGCCCAGCGGGCTTCAGTCCCACAGCGGACGCAGTGAGCACTCTTCCGGTAGAGCACTTATGTTTTGTCTTTCGTCCAGCGACGCAGTGTGAGAAAATCTCCCGGTCGAGTACTCATTTTTCTCTTTCCAGTTTCCTCTTTCTGCCCAGCAAGCTTCAGTCCCACAGCGGACGCAGTGAGAACTTTCCCGGTAGAGCACTTATGTTTTCTCTTTCGTCCAGCGACGCAGTGTGAGAAAATCTCCCGGTAGAGTACTCATTTTTCTCTTTCCCGTTTCCTCTTTTCCAGCAAGCATTTCGTCTAACAGCGCACGCAGCGAAACTTTCCCGTAAGCTAGATCGGAAGGGCCACTCCACAGTCGGCAGATAAGCCCCAACGACCGCAAGCCCCCCGTCAAAGCTACATGGGCCTCTCGGTCTATCATCCATGATTTGCGCGAACAGCTCCCATCAAGGCGGCACAACTCTCCTAATTTGCCATTCCAAATTACAATTACTCCCTATTCTCAGGTCAGCAGGGCCCGTCAGTCCAGCGCAGTGAGCCGCCACCATGGGCCTTCCCGGCCAAGCACCCAGACCTTTCACGAGATGCCAGCCCGCCAATCTCGGCACTCATTTGGGGGGGGGTCTTTAGTCCGGCGGCTGTCCTCTGCTCTCTAGCCTTTTGGGGGGAGTACTCTGGGTTCGGGCCGAATTCCGAGCTCGGAGCCCTCCCCTGGACAGCACGCCAAATACGCATTATACTTTATTCCCTTTAAAAGTGTGAACTCGTGAAATGATGTTTTATTAACAAAGTTCGGGAGAAGCACGTTCAGATAATTAACACGGGTGGAGAGCACTCAGCAATCATGATTAAAACGTGTATATATAGACTCAGCAGTCTCACCTCATTTCTCTGACAGTTTAGCAGCGTCCCTCCACCACCCCTTCTCCACTCTTCTAGTCCTAAACCACTTTACATACGGGGCGAGTACTCTGGGTTCGGGCCGAATTCCGAGCTCGGAGCCCTCCCCCTGGACAGCACGCCAAATACGCATTATACTTTATTCCCTTTAATTGTATGTAAGTGTGAACTCGTGAATACAAGCCGGTGCAGTTCGGCGATTTGGGAAAATAAAAGCCCGGGCTATTATTTGAAGTTTTACGGTAATAAAATACATTTTATTTCTAATAATATTAATGTTGTTATTATTATTATATAATCCCACTCAGAGCAGTCGGGCCTGAGGAAACTGTGTCAAGTTTTGAGTTCTGTTCATGTTTGAGTTTCTCAGTTAATCTTAATCTGTTAATTATTTCAGTTTAGATTAGGGGAGCGCGGGGCACAACCTAACGCGGGGTTAAATGTAACATGGACCTTTTACATAGTTAGTCAAGATCAAGCAGTTTGTGTTTCCGCTCTTTTTCTCTCGCTGCCAGAAGACGGTCTCCCGCGAATTTGTGGAAAGTTTTGATAATATTTCGTGAAGATACAGGACAAAGAGTGTTCTCTTACGAGAGGTTCTCTCGTATTGCGTAAGTTATCTTAAGCTACGGGAAAGATTCATCTTCTCGAGATATTGAAGCCAAAAAATTATCCTTAATTTTTTATTTATTGTCAACGCAGTGCAGCAGCTAGCAGACCTAGAGCAGGCTATCTTGCGTGCTCATTGGCTGCCCTGCGGCAACTGCAGCAGCCTACCAGTGAACCCCGCGTGACGTCACGCCCAATGAAAGGCGCCCGCGCCTTCATAGCGTCGTAGCCCGCCAGAATGGGCGTGGTTTAGCGTATAAAAGTAGGGGCTGTAGGCTGATTTCCCTGATTTTCGTCTCTTCAGCGTGCTCTTCGCATCGCTGGATCTGAGAGAAGCCACTGCCGCCGTCGAACAGCGAACAGCCAGCTTAGGACAGCACTGAGGAAGCCGGCCGTCTTCGCCACCTTCAGCCATCCGTGCGAGCTACGCTATCCGGCGACGTATCCTTTGCCTCTTGTATTTTCTGTGTCTGTGTGTGTTCGCCGCTGCGACACATTCTTTTTCTAAAAGAGCAGCGAGCGTCTTTTTAAAGATGCCTCGCACCTCCTGCGGCTCGTGCAGGGCCCCGCTCAGCGTCGGAGACCGCCACGTCAACTGCGCTCTCTGCCTGGGCCAGGAACATGCAGAGCTCGCCCCCGCGTCCGGGGGCTGCGAGCCCTGCGGGCTCGACTCGAAGCCTTCAACCCGGAAGCAGTCACTCCGCCCTTTGTGGGACCGCGCAAGAAGATGCGCCGTTCCCAAAGACAGCCAGAACCTGTGGCCACAGAGCCTCTCTGTGCCTCGCCTTCGCCTTCATCGCCTCCCTTCACCGACGCGCAGCTGCCGTCGCGTCTGAGCATGAGGCCGAGGCACGCGCCACGAAAGACTGCTGCTCCATCCTGGCATCGGATACCGAGGAATGGTCGCTGCACTCCGCCTCCTCGTCGATCCAGGAATCCGGCCGTACCTGCGCTGGAGCTGATGCGGAAACTGATGCGCCTTCTGACGCAGGCCGTTGACCGACTCAGGCTCGAGTGGTCGCCGCCGCAGGAATCTGCGCCGAACAGACTCGACGGCTGTTTTCTCAAAGTCGCCGCCGTCCAGCTTCAGCCAGCAGGCACGCTCCGTTCCTACCGGAACTCCACACGGAGCCTGGAATGCACCTTTCTCCTCAAGACTTCAGTCCTATGCCTCCACGTCGCTCTCCCAAGTGGATGGCGCCGCCGAGAAAGGGTACACGGCTACTGCTATCTCACAGAACAGTGCTTCTCAGTCACCTGGGAAACTTGGGACTCTCGGTCAATTGGACCAAGTGCTCACTAATGCCCAGCCAGTCGATTTCCTTTCTAGGAATAGAACTGGACTCGGTGACCATGACGGCTCGTTTATCGACACAGCGCGCGACGTGTTCGACACCTAGCCGCATCCTTCCAGAAGGGCAGCTTTTTCCCTTTGAAAACTTTTCAGAGGATGCTGGGCTGTATGGCATCAGCTGCAGCAGTGCTTCAGCTGGGCCTACTGCGCATGCGCCCGCTCCAACACTGGCTGAATGCTCGCGCGTCTCGCCGGGCTTGGGCTTCTGGCGGCGAAAAAATCAGAGTGACTCAGACCTGCATAGCGGCTCTGCAGCCCTGGTTAGTAGCCGACTGGTATCAGCAGGGAGTAATGATGGGAGCTATCTCTTATCGAAAGGTCATTTCAACGGACGCGTCCAACTCGGGTTGGGGCGCGCTGTTCGAGGGCAGACCGGCCTTTGGCCAGTGGTCAGATCTAGAGAAGCTTTTTCACATAAACTGTCTGGAAATGATAGCGGTCGAGAACGCGCTGAAGTGCTTCCTCCTGTTCATACAGGACCAACATGTTCTAGTCCGCTCGGACAACAGGTCTGTGGTGTCTTATGTAAACCGTCAGGGCAGTGTCAGATCCAGAAACCTCTGCGATCTGGCGGAACGCCTCCTTACTTGGTCTCAGATCCACCTGCGCTCGCTGAGGGCGGCGCATGTGCCTGGCCATTTGAACGACGGCCCAGACAGACTGTCCAGGGACAACGTTCCCCCAGGGGAATGGTCCCTGCATCCCCAAACAGTCCAGAAACTGTGGCGCCTTTTCGGCAGAGCGGAAGTCGACCTAAAATCAGATCTGGTGGGGCGCTGTGCGTCTAAGCGACTCCCGACACGGTCAGGCTCTGTGTTTTTCTGTTATTCCGCGTTGTGTTGTGTTACAAAGTGTGTGTTTTCACGTATGACAAAATGTCAATAACAACAGTGTTGAATTTAGCGTACATTTGGCTCGCGATCATGAGTCTATGTCGCGTAAACAGACTTTTCTTAGGACCAGATACTCCATTCGCCGTCAACCCAGGCAGGCTTGCTTACACGCGGAACCATCTGTTGGAGTTGAGCCAGCTTGCCTTAGAGCCATCGCAGGTATCCCTTGCCACAACACAGATTCCTCCGGAGTTAATACGTGGCAGCAAACGGAGGCGAATACGGTGGAAACGAGGGTCTAGAGGAGGTATTCGCAACAGAATGAGGAGAAGAGGTAGCCGTTTACCGCTACTGGCTATCACCCTGTCAAATGTACGATCATTACGGAACATGGCTGACGAGCTGTCCACACTCGTGAGGTCGGATTCAGACTATAGGCAAACAAGTTTGTTCTGTTTTACAGAAACATGGCTTTCTGAGGACGTGGATTTTGATCTGGGTGGCTTTAACATCATACGCTTTGACAGGGATGTGCGGAAAACACGGAAGTCGATTGGGGGCGGGCTCTGTATAGCTGTCAACAACAAGTGGGCAACCAACTACACTGTGAGAGAGACTGAGTGTTGCAAGCACTTCGAAATAATGACTGTGTCTTTCAGACCACACTACTTACCCCGAGAATTTTCTCAGATCACTGTGATTTTAGTATATTTCACACTTGCTGCTGAACATATAACAGACAGCTACAATAGGGCTGTCAACCAATCGGGTGAACAACCAGTATTTTTGCTGGGGGATTTTAACAAATGCGATGTCACCGCATATCTACCTAACTTGGAGCAGTATGTTACAATCCCCACTACAATGCACAACAGACTGGACTTGTGCTATGGCAACATTCCAGATGCGTATATATCAAAACCTCGTCCTCCTATTGGTCGTTCTGATCACAAGGTTATTCTGTTGTTGCCAAAGTACAGGTCACAACTTAAAAGAGGAGCACCACTTAAAAAACTAATTAATGTTTGGTACGAAGACACTTCAGAAACACTGAGAGGATGTTTTGAGTTGACTGATTGGGGTTTGTTTTTCGAGGATTGCGGGAATGATCTTAATTTACTGACTGATGTAATAACTTCTTACATCTTATTCTGTGAGGACGTGGTAACTCCAACTAAACAAATAACAATACATCCAAATAACAAGCAGTGGGTCACCAAGGACATGAAAATCTGTCTGGTTTTAAAAAAGAAGGCTTTTTTAGAAAGTGACAAACTCCGGGTGAGGGAGCTACAGAAAGAATTTAGAAGGAAGGCTAAGATGGCGAAAATTCACTACAAGGACAAAGTAGAACAAAAATTAACCTCTGGGAATGCGAGGGTGGCATGGCAGGGGTTTAACACCATGATGGGGAGAACATCTAAACCTGCAGTGATCAACTGTCAAGACCCTGCCTCCTTTGCAGAGCAGTTAAACAACTTTTTCAGCAGGTTCAACAACTGTAGCACACCAGCCAGCTGGAATCCCCCCAGCCCCAGTCTATCCCACCAGGCTCTCATCATAGATGAAAAAATTAGTGGCATCTGTCCTAAGGGGAGTGAACCCACACAAAACCCCTGGCCCTGACAGGCTCAGAGGTAGAGTGCTTAAAGATTGCTCCACCCAGCTAAGTGGGGTATTCACCAAGCTCTTTCAGAGCCTCCTGGATTCAAGCTGTGTTCCTCACCAGTGGAAAGAATCAACCATCATCCCAATTCCTAAAAAGACACATGCCAAAGACCCCAAGGATTTCAGACCAATTGCCCTGACATCGCTACTCTACAAATGTATGGAAAGAGTGGTAGGTAACCACCTCTCCAGCTCTGTGACAGGAAGACTGGACCCATTCCAGTTCGCTTATAAAGCTAAACGTGGAGTGGAAGATGCAACCCTAACTCTCTTGGACACTGTGACCAGACAGCTGGACTCATCACACACCCACACAAGGATTCTATTTATGGACTTTTCCTCTTCTTTTAATACTGTGCACATATACACACTTCTGCAGCATCTAGTCGAGCTTCGGGTCCACCCAAAACTGATTTTATGGATTAAGAACTTTTTACAGGACAGACCACAATGTCACAGTCCTCGTCTGTTCCTGTCTGTCCTTGTCTGCACTACACTACCCAGAATCCTCCTTGTCTCCACACCTGAACTCACTCCCTCACTTACCAGCCTGTTCATCGTTATCATCATCTGTGTCACCTGTCTTCACCTTGTTATGTTTGATTTGCACTTGTATTTAGTTCCTTCAGTTCAGTCACTCTTTGTCAGTAGTTAGTCTTACTTATAGTGTTGTGAGTTGTTCTGCCTGTGTGCCTTCTTGTACCTGTTTTTGAGTTTACACTTAGTAAATGTTTGCATTGGAGCTTTTGCCTCAGCCTCCTTCAACCCGCACCACAACCGTGACACACAACAGGTGCGTGTGAACGGGTTTAATTCTAGGAAACAGCTTTTAAACACTGGCCTCCCCCAAGGATGTGTTTTATCTCCTGGTCTTTTTTCTGTTTACACAAACAATATATCCTGTAACAGGGATGGAATGTTTCTGTTTAAGTATGCTGATGATATGGCCTTGGTAGCCCACTTGTCTGATACTAAGGCACTGTCTGATTACCATCAGACAGTTAATAATTTGGTCACAACATTCCAAGAAATTTCCCTGGAGCTTAACATCGATAAAACCAAGGAGTTGTGCTGTCAGAGCAGGGAAACCAAAAATACACAGCAAATGTTTCAACCCCTCAGCATCAATGGTCAGCCAGTTGAACAAGTCAATGTTTTTAAATACCTTGGGACAGAGATGGACACATATCTGTCTTTTTCACAGCACGCAGACACTGTGTATAAGAAAGCCCAGCAGCGCTTACACCTGCTGAGGAAACTTAGAGATTTTAGTGTGAGCAAGACTATTTTAACTAGGGTCTACCAGTAACTCGTTGAATCCATACTCACTTTCAATATCTCAGCCTGGTATAATGCCCTCACCGTCAAGCACAAAACCAAACTTGCATGTATAATAAATCAAGCCAGTAAGATAATAGGCTCCCCTCAAACTCCCTTAACAGAACTTCATACCCGGTCAGTACTGAGGAAAGCCACTACAATCACACAGGATCCCACCCACCCCCTTAACCAATCCTTTCAGTTAATGCCATCAGGTTGACGCTACAGAGTCCCACTTGCAAGGAAAAGCATATACAAAAAATATTTCACTCCCACGGCCATTACTATACTGAACAACCATAGAGAGAACACATCACATTTTTGTATTTTGCACATGTCTGTACAGCTAATGTGGCTAAATTGTCTTGAGTGTATCCATGTTCTTGTATGTGTTTTTATGTTATCTGAGCCAGTCTTGTCAAAGACAAATTTCTGTCACTTGTGACAGACAATAAAGTTTTCTTATCTATCTTATCTATTTGCGTCAAGAGACAACGCTAATTGCCCGATGTTCTTTTCGAAGGACGAGGACGCGCTGGCCCAGGTTTGGCCCAGCCGCCCGCTGTATGCTTTCCCACCGGTCTCTCTGTTGCCACAGGTAATCAAGAGAATCAGGGAAACGCGCCACTCGGTGCTCCTCATGGCCCCGTGTTGGGAGAATCAGACTTGGTTCCCGGAACTGTCACGGCTGTCACGCACAGCCCCGTGGCCGATTCCGGTGAGGGCAGATCTCCTCTCTCAAGCTTGCAGCTCGATCTGGCATCCCCATCCAGAGCGCTGGTCTCTGCACGCATGGTTGATCAACGGGTACTCTTTGCCCTGCCAGAAAGAGTAATGAGCACGATCACGCAGTCCAGAGCCCCTTCTACGAGGAGGCTCTACACGTCTAAATGGTCGGTGTTCTCCAAGTGGTGCTCCGACAGAGGTCTGGACCCACGGTCATGTGGGGTTTCGCGACTGCTCACTTTCCTACAAGAGCTGTTGGATAAAGGGAGGTCCCCATCCACGCTCAAAGTATATGTGCCGGCCGTGTATGGAAGTAAAATAATGACAAATGTTTTTGAAGCCTGTTGAATTGTACTACTTGAAAAAATATATGCATTGCATTAACCCTGCTTGTATTTTAATGCATTGTATTTTTAGGGCTTGCATTTTTATGGGCTGAAATTTAGCATGGTTACATATTTAGGCTGTGAATATTTCAATTCAAAACATTTCAAAAGCATTTTCATTAGTACAATTTCAATAATCCATTTTCACCTTTCATATTTCACTTCCAAAATATTCAAACTGATTAAAAATACAACCTATAATATTCAACAGGCGGTTTTCGGTCCATTTTATTTCGCTTTCAAATTCGCTTCCACAAATTCAGTGGTTCAAATTCGACAGTAAATTCAACGTTGACATCCAGGAACTGCAGGAAAAGCAGTCGATTACCGAGCATAATCTCCATCTGCTGTTAGTCGACCTCACCAGCAGGGGGTGCAAGCGCGTGTTGTCGACGAAGAGTTAGAGCAAGCCATTCATTCATAAAAACTGTACAATAATTGAGCATGCATTACGTTTTTTGTGATGATTATCTGGGTCAGTATATATGCAGAAAAGATGATAAAGGCACAAAAGCTGTTTCTATGTATCATTCATTAACTTCATTGTTACTTTCCCCGTGTAGCCTTACATGTTATCAGCTTTTTCTACCATGAACGGGATTATAATCGGTTTCCCTCAATACCTCATCATCATACTCAAGGATTCCCTTTCTGTCGGGACAAAACGCTTAACGTAGCTTAATTGAATAATACAGTGATATAAAAGACAAAACTCACACCTTATTGAGGATTGAGGAAGTATGCCAACATACATGTTCTGCATTAGATTACACTGGGAAGGGTCATAGCACTTTCATATTGCTGTTCTATATTGTTAGTTTAACTGTATAAATCGCTTTGGATAAAAGCGTCTGCTAAATGACAAAATGTAAAATTGGCTTGACATTCGCACATTTAGGGACCGTCTCTAAAGTAACAATGGTAGTCCTATAGGCCTAAACGTTTCTAACTTCAATAGCAAACTTCAATCTATTTGAATAAATTGCGCATTATGTCTGACACCTACATGAACACTTTACAGTTGGTTTTATGACTGTAAGTCGTTCTCTTCAAATCATGGGCGTAGGTTTGGTCTCAGCTTTGGTGGGGACTATTTATTTTGTTGTAAGATAAGTAACAGTGCTTTAATGGCGATTTCCTTCGTCATTTCAGACTGCTGGCAATACAGAATATCACAATACAGAAGTGAATCTACTTCATCTCATTATATCGTATCCTGACCCTTCTATTCTATATCAAATTCTATTGATATATTCTATTCTTAAAAAAAGAAAAGAAAAGAAAAGTGCATTAGATTAAACTGGGAAGGGTCATAAAACTTGCATATTGTTATACTAGGTTTACTGCTTCTATTGTTCTCAATTGTAAGTCGCTTTGGATAAAAAGTGTCTGCTAAATGAATAAATGTAAATCTGTTGTGGTTTGATGCTGTCTTTCCTGCATACAAAATGGTTAATTAATTCTGTTGTCTATCCTATGGCTAGCAAGTTTAACCCCCCTACCAGATATTGTTATTTGGATATTATCAATCAAATAATGATTCATTATATTCAGTGGCGGATTTAGCAAATTGGGGGCCCAAGGCGAAGGTAGTATGGGGCCCCCCATCCGATCTTTAAAAGAGAACGAAAAAAGTAAAAAAAAGTATTGAAAAATAAACCATTAAATGGCACTTTCTGGAGAGTTTTGTGCAAAGAAATATAGAAAAAAAGTTGGTCGTCTAGCAAGTCTTGTATTTCTGTAATTCACACAGATCAAACACAAATATGCTGACTGAATAGATTGCTAGTTGAGAAACACTGCTTTAATTAATGTTTTTATGATGAATTTGTGAAAGGTTAACTAAACAGCATGAGCTGTTTTCCTGCTGGCCAGTAAGTTATTCGGCAAATTTCATTCATACAGATCTGTATTATGCTATAGTTTTTGATAGTGTTATACATTTCTTACAGATAATCACGATGATCATTGCGTTTGTCTTACCGAATGTGGTAGCTTTATGCAATTACAGTTTGTCTATAAGCTTTTTTTGTATTAATGCCGACAGTAAAATGTTGCCAGATTGCTACGAAAAACAAGAAAAACAAAACAGAATAATAATCCGAAATAAGTTCAAAGCTTGTGTTTTGGAAATAAGATTAATATATCACTAACCCTAACATGCAACTTTCCACTTTAATAACTTCCTAAAGTGTCACATTAAATCAGAAAAACAGGTCCAGAAGACTACTGCCACCTTTCCATTAGGTGGATCTGGCAACACGGAGGCTGCACCCGCGCCCTCACTCACAACCAACGCGCTCTCAAGCCCTGTTCACTGCGCTAGCTTCTCGCAGCAACATGAATTGCAAACACTCATATGAGGTGGTTTAAACGGCTAATTAATCATTCAGAGAGCTTGACATTTTATTTTTGAATGTAAAAAAACGACAGAGGTCCGGACCTCGGTCACCTCATAGCTGGCTACGGCCGTGGACTTGTAACATATCGTTAGCATTGTTGTCATTGTCAGCGGGCATCACAAAAAAGTTTGTTACCTTCTGCAATTTTGCTAAAAACGTTTTGCTTTCCTCCCGCTTCCTGCTTTTTCAGCACCGCTTGGGTAGCTTCGCTTCATTTTTACTCTGTCTACTACTCTGTACACTGTCTGTCACTCTGTACACTGTCTGTCAATCACTTCTTTTTCTCCGTCAGTTTTTTTGGCGCATTACAGCCTTGTCACTTTCGCACGCAGAAAGTGAGATAATGGAATAGTCCAATTTAGTGAGGTGGGGGGGCCCTCCTGTCTGCGACTAATGATTTGATGCCTTTTTTCGCAAATGTTTTTTAGAAATATATAATTTGCGAAAAGTAAAAAAAAAAAAAACTTAAGCATAATTTAATGGGGCATTTTGGGGGCCCCTAGGTAGCTCGGGGCCCAAGGCAATTGCCGACCTTTGCCTAATGGTTAAGTCCGCCCCTGATTATATTTGAAGAACCAACAGTGTTAACTTTTGCCTTTTTAACCTTGCCAACATGTTTTTCCAGCACATGTGTCTAGCAAGTAGGCTACACTACAAATACATTACATAAACAGAATGTAGAAACGAAAAATGTCTCAGATGATCCACTGTTTATGACTGCAAGATTCTAAGTTAAGGTAGGCTAATTAACATTCAGTGACTTGCTAACGTCTATCATGATAGTGCGACTTCTATGAGTCTATCCGTGCTGCACACCCCTAATTAATGCTCCTAACCGTGAAAGATTGCAGAAGCTAGGTTTAACTGTAACAATATCCTGGGTAACCAGGATCACCAGTTAATACTATTTTCCACAGTAGAATCTGCATTTGAAAGCCTGGTCAGTCACTACTACTGCTAATTATTTGTGTGGCTAGTTATTTTTGCACTCTGCTTTATGAAAAAGCTTCGTATGTCCCCTTTCTTCTTCTTGGGTGACATAGCTGATCTACAAAGTACAAAAAGGGGCAAAAAAACGGAATATTAAAATGTTTTACTCTGGCCTTTGTATATGGCAGGCAGAGAGACAGCATGGTAACTTACCGTCGGCATCGTCACGCGCGCACACACACACACACACACACGCACACACCACCCGCTCGCTGCCAGTGAATGCAAGCACAAAAAGTAGTCCCGACCCGCGCGTGTAGCCTGCCTGTCAGATACCCCGCCGCCAATCAAATTACAGCGTATCTTGTACTGTAGTCGTCCTGGCCGTTGGAATCGATCCAAATAGCAGCGCAAAGATCCAAATGCAGCGCAAATATCAAAATAGCAGTTCAAAGGAGCTTGCTAAATATTGGTGGGGACAAATTTGTCACCTCAAAATATTGATTGGGACTAGTACCTAGCGTCCCCCCCTAAACCTACGCCCTTGCTTCAAATGCTATTGAAGTTAGAAACGTGTATACCAATGTCGTATGTAACTTTAGAGACGGTCCCTAAATGTTGAATGTCCAATGTCAAGCCAAATTTATGCCGGTATCACTGAGAAACGCTGAGCATGAGTCTTTCTGCTTGCCTGCGAGTTTGGTCTTTTATATCACTGTATTAGTCCATTAAGCTACGTTAAGCGTTTTATACGTCCAGCAGGGGAATCCTGACGTATTGAGGGAAACCCTAGTAATGCATGCAACACATCGCCGCAACTAAACAACCAATAGAAATATAAGTCAAACTTAAATGTAACATTGGACCTGTACATCCGCATCGGGGGAATAACATTGTAATCTCGTTCACGGTAGAGAAAGAAGACACTGTAATCGTGAAGACACTGAATTTCACATAAAACAGACGTCATAATAATCACAGATACACTTACATTGTTGTAAATTAGTTTTTAATGAATGAATGGCTTGCTCTAACTGTTGCTCTGGTCTTCGTCAATGTAATGTATTTGAGTTGTTACAATACCTGAAGGCCACTAGAGGGCACCCCCGTGTTGTTGGTTGTTATTGTTGCTGTATGCCGAATAAACCAGTCTAAAAACAGTGCAGACATGTCTCCGGTTTCCCTCGTGGATATTCTGAAACACAACAGAATAATATATATTATAATAGCATATTGATGCAGACATAATATAAATTGGCGACGAGAATAAAGGACCCAGTGTCAATATCGAGTCATCGGTCGAGTGAAAAGGATGGCTACGATCATCGGACAAATCGAGGCATTCGACGAGGCAAGAGAACAATGGCCTACGTATGTTGAACGTTTTGAACACTTTGTGGAGGCAAATGACATTAGTGAAGAGAAAAGGGTGTCAGTTTTTCTCAGTGTAATGGGGTCATCGACTTATGGACTATTGCGTAGTCTAATTGCACCAGTTAAGCCCGGAACGATGGACTATGAAGAGATTGTGAACACACTTCAAGCACATTTTACCCCCAGGCCCATCGTGATCGCAGAGAGGTTCAAATTTCACAAACGAAATCAAGCAGAAGGGGAAAGTGTCGCACAATATGTGGCAGTGTTAAAGAAACTGGCGGAGCACTGTGAGTTTGGCGACAATTTAAATGATGCACTGCGAGACCGATTCGTGTGTGGACTGAGTAGCGATTCAGTTCAAAGGAAGCTATTAACTGAATCAGAGCTCACGTATAAAAAGGCTGTGGATATAGCGATGTCAATGGAGGCTGTATCTAGAGAATCACAGCACTTGAGCAACTCATTGAAGGTAAATGCCATGTCTCTGTCATCTGATTCGCCCAAGGAGAAATGTTATAGATGTGGACAGTCCAGTCATATCCAAAATGAGTGCTTTTACAAAGATCAAGTGTGTCATAAGTGTGGGAAGAAAGGCCACATTTCATGCATGTGTAAAGGTAATAAGACAGGAGAAAGCATTTAGAACTACAGGAAAAGGAAAAAGTGGAAAATGGAAGGGACAGACTAAGAAAAGACCAATTCACAGAGTGGATGCTAATATGGAAAGAAGTGAGGAAGAGACAAATTCGGACACTGATACCGAACTGACTTTACACAAAGTAACAGCAACATCGCACGATCCGCCACAGGTGAACAAAATGAAAAGTGAAACTGATTTAGTGTCATCTGTAATAAAAGTGCAACCAAAAATTGAAGGAGTGCCAGTCGATATGGAAGTGGATACTGGAGCGGCGTTCTCTATTATCTCAGGTGAACTGTACAGAGATAAACTGAGTCATGTTCGATTACGCCAGACGGACGTTGTCCTCAAGACGTATACAGGCGAGGTCATTTCACCAGAAGGCGTCATCAAAGTGCGTGTCAAGCTAAACAGACAAAACGTACGTTTGCCTTTGTTTGTTGTTGCAGGAAACGCAGCTCCTCTGTTGGGACGAGAATGGCTTCGCAGAATTCGTCTAGATTGGCGTGAGATAAGAACTGTAAGAGCAGTACATCAAGTTAATGAAGGAACATTCGAAGGGCTTCTAAAAAGGTATGCCAAAGTATTCAAAGAAGATTTAGGGACATTCAATGAGTATACAGCGACCTTGAGTCTGAAACCAGGAACCCAGCCAAGATTCTTCCAAGCTCGGGTGGTACCGTACGCCATCAGACCCAAGGTGGAAGAAGAAATTGAGCGCTTATTGAAGGAAGGAATCATCTCACCTGTGCGATTCAGTGAATGGGCAACCCCGATCGTACCTGTAGTAAAAAAGGGTGGAAACGTTAGGATCTGTGGTGATTTCAAGGTAACCGTGAATCCAGCTCTGTGTGCAGAACATTATCCATTACCCCGGATTGAAGATCTGTTCGCTTCACTGGCTGGAGGACAAAGATTTAGCAAACTAGATCTCTCACATGCTTACCTACAGATTCCTGTGCATGAAGATTCACGTAAATATTTAACCATCACGACCCACAAGGGGATGTTCGTGTACAAAAGATTACCCTTCGGTATCACTTCAGCTCCATCGATATTTCAACGAGTCATGGAACAAGTGCTACAAGGGCTACCGGGTGTACATTGTTTTTTGGATGATATCCTGATCACAGGAAAAGATAATGTTCATCACCTAGCTAACTTGGAAGCTGTGTTAAGCCGGCTGGAGAAATGCGGGCTTCGCGTGAAAAGAGAGAAGAGTGAGTTTTTCAAAACTTCAGTGGAATATTTAGGACATGTGATCGATGCATCAGGGCTTCACAAGTCTCCAGACAAACTGCGCGCCATCGCCGAAGCACCAGCTCCTGTTAATGTCAACCAATTACGATCTTTTTTGGGACTGGTTAACTATTATGCAAGGTTTGTGCCAAATATGGCCACAGTTCTTCACCCCCTGAATGCAATGTTACACAAGGAAGTAAAATGGAAGTGGTCGCTAGAGTGTGAGAAAGCGTTCCAAGATGCTAAAAATCAGCTGTTAACACGCAGTGTACTCACACATTATGATCCAAGACTCCCAGTTCGTTTGGCCTGCGATGCTTCACCATATGGGGTAGGAGCCGTACTTTCCCACATGATGCCGGATGGGCGGGAAAGGCCCATAGCCTTCGCGTCACGAACTCTGAGTAAACCTGAACAAAACTATGCGCAACTAGAACGTGAAGCGCTAGGAATCATCTTTGGAGTGCGGAAGTTTCATACTTACCTATATGGACGTCACTTCACATTATTAACAGACCATCGTCCGCTTACTACCATACTTCATCCGAACAAAGCAACCCCATCCATGGCTGCTGCACGACTTCAGAGGTGGGCTCTGCTGCTAGCTGCACACAACTACACCATTCAATATAGAAGTGCTAATGACCATGGGAATGCTGATGGGTTATCGAGATTGCCACTGCCGGTACAGCATAGAGACAAGAAAGATGCAGTGGATACTTACCTCATAAATAAAATGGATGCACTTCCAGTGCGTAACAGTGACATCAGTAAAGGAACCAGAGCAGATCCGATCCTCTGTCGAGTGAAAGAGATGGTATCCACTGGATCATTTCCATCTGCAAAAGATTCAGAAAATGCACTGAGGCCATACCTCACAAGAAAGGAGGAACTCTCACTGATGCAGGACTGTCTGATGTGGGGACAGCGAGTTATCGTTCCATCAAATCTGAGACAACGAGTGTTGGAGGATTTACATACAGGACATCCAGGTATAGTAAAAATGAAGGCTCTAGCACGTAGCTACATCTGGTGGCCAAATATTGACTCACAAATTGAAGAGAAATCAAAGACATGCATGTCTTGTCAACAAAATCAAAAATCTCCGTGTCTCTCACCTCTTCACCCTTGGGCATGGCCGGAAGCTCCTTGGCAACGGATCCACATCGACTTTGCTGGTCCATTCGAAGGACGAATGTTTCTGGTAGTTGTGGACGCACACTCAAAATGGCCAGAGGTCCATGTGATGGATTCGACAACTTCCTCGAAGACAATCCAAGTGCTGCGTGGTCTATTCAGTCGCTACGGTTTACCTGAAACACTAGTTAGTGACAATGGCCCACAATTCACTTCCGATGAGTTTGGATGTTTTCTGAAATCAAACGGAGTTAAACACGTCCGCTCTGCACCATTCCACTCAGCCACCAACGGACTAGCTGAGCGGTTCGTGCAGACTTTTAAACACTCACTTAAAGCATCTAAAGAACCAGTACCATTACAGCAGAGATTAGACTCTTTCTTGTTACAGTACAGGAATACACCACATAGCACAACAAAAGAAGCACCTGCTATGCTATTCTTGCATCGCAGATTGAGGACACGGCTGGATCTACTGAAACCAAGTGTGAAAATGACTGTGGAGCAAGCACAGAAAGTACAATGTTCTCACTGTGCCCTCCATGCCAAACACAGAGATTTCAATGTGGGTGACTCAGTGCTGGTCAGAGATTATCGACGGGGAGAGGAGAAGTGGAAAACCGGTACTGTTTCTTCTCAGTCAGGACCAGTGTCGTACACAGTTCAGGTGGACAGTTCACAAAGCTGGAAAAGACATGCAGATCAAATGTTAGACTGTCTAACCAATGTCATCAGAGAACAGTACAGCACAAACACTGGATATTAAGGGGTAAGAACTGTCTGTAACATCTAATGACACTGAACCAAATGCTTTAGATCAGCAGGTAACCAAGCTTGTGGAACCAGCTACTGCTTCTTCCCCAAATGTGAGAAGATTCCCGGTTAGAACCCGTAAACCACCAAACAGACTTGATCTGTAAAATGTGTAAATGTTCTATACACTGTTGAATGGGTTTAAGGTGTTACTTACTTGTGAGGGAGTAGTTAAGTTAACACATCGAGTACTATCGCTTGAGGGTGAACTACTAATTGTTGGCTCCTAACTGTTTGTTATTTCATATGAATGAGGTTATTATGTTAAAAGAAAAAAATAATAACGGGGTAACTAAAATAAGGAGGGAGAGATGTAATGTATTTGAGTTGTTACAATACCTGAAGGCCACTAGAGGGCACCCCCGTGTTGTTGGTTGTTATTGTTGCTGTATGCCGAATAAACCAGTCTAAAAACAGTGCAGACATGTCTCCGGTTTCCCTCGTGGATATTCTGAAACACAACAGAATAATATATATTATAATAGCATATTGATGCAGACATAATAGTCAACATCACGCGCTTGCACCCCCTGCTGGTGAGGTCGACTAACAGCAGATGGAGATTATGCTCGGTAATCGACTGCTTTTCATGCAGTTCCTGGATGTCAACGTTGAATTTACTGTCGAATTTGAACCACTGAATTTGTGGAAGCGAATTTGAAAGCGAAATAAAATGGACCGAAAACCGCCTGTTGAATATTATAGGTTGTATTTTTAATCAGTTTGAATATTTTGGAAGTGAAATATGAAAGGTGAAAATGGATTATTGAAATTTTACTAATGAAAATGCTTTTGAAATGTTTTGAATTGAAATATTCACAGCCTAAATATGTAACCATGCTAAATTTCAGCCCATAAAAATGCAAGCCCTAAAAATACAATGCATTAAAATGCAAGCAGGGTTAATGCAATGCATATTTTTTTCAAGTAGTACAATTCAACAGGCTTTTTGTTTCAAAAACATTTGGCATTACTTTACTTCCATAGCCGTGGCAGCGTTCGCAGAGTCAACGCGCGGCCGGTCGCTGGGAAAAGATGAGCTGGTCATCCGCTTCCTTAGAGGAGCTAGAAGGATGAATCCGCCGCGCCCCCCGTCGGTTCCTATGTGGGATCTTTCCTTGGTCCTCGAGGCCCTGAAAGTCTTCCCCTTTGAGCAACTGGACTCTGTGGAGTTAAAATATCTATCACTGAAAACCGTTTTTCTGACTGCGCTGTCATCAGTCAAATGTGTGGGGGACCTGCACGCACTGTCTGTCAGCGTGACGTGTCTTGAGTTCGGGCCGAATGACTCTAAAGTCATCCTCAAACCTAGACATGGCTATGTTCCTAAAGCGATGGGCACTCCTTTCAGAGCGCAAGTCATTTCGCTGTCGGCTCTGCCAGCATCCGACAGCGAGAGCGATGTGTCAAAACGAGTATCGTTTTGACACCATGCAAGTACATTTTTTCATCATAGGTTTTTTTCGGTTTCTGATTTGGGTGTGTACGTTTCCAAATCTAACTTTATATTGCCTTAATCACTGTCTTGTTTGCTAAAACATAGCACCATTTTGAAACATGTCAGCAACTCCTAGCAACTGATAGCTTGGCTTAAAATATGTTTTACACAGCGGGGTTAGTTGTAGCACAGTGTTACAACTAAGCCGCCAAGTGTACAATGATAATCAAATGAAGAGCCACACAACTTTTCAGGTTTGAGTATTTATTTAAATATTTAACTTTGTTGGACTTTCACAAACAATGTTGGAATTTAAAATGTTTAACATTTTGTTTACTATGCATTGATCACTTGTTTATTTATTAAAAATATGACCTGTTTTTAATGCAATAAACCCTTTAAATTTTCATTTGTATTATTATTACTGTTATTATTATTAATAATAATAATTTTACATGCAGCTGCCACACACAAATCTAATTCAATTGCAATTACAATATTTGATGATTTTATTTATTTATTTATTTATTTATTGCAAAACTGTGCAGCCCTTTTCTATGTCTCTATCCATGATATTGATGCATAATAGAAGGATGGTTAGATGAGGGATGGATGTATACAGATGCACAAACAATATCAAACTATACAAATAAAATAGTACTGAATTATGTGTGTTACACACAAGTGTTACAACTAACCCCTCTGTTACAATTAACCCCGCATATGGGGTAAGTTGTAACATTTGCACTTCTGTCACTTTCAGTGCAAAAGTACGGAAATGGTAGGTCCTAGAAAAAAAAACTTTAAGTGTTCATTTGTAGCAGAGATGTGTATGTTGCTTGTGTAAAAAAATTGAGCCAAAACCAAAATGTGTTAGGTTGTACCCCGCTCTCCCCTATTTCATTCTCTCCGTTTGTTTCTATGGATACTGATTGAGTTTGTTCTTTTCAGGTGTGTCTCATTAATTAGTCTTATTAGTTCCTGTTTGCTCTTGTTTTTAAACCCTGTGTTTCTTTCAATTCTCGGTCTGTCCCCGTTTTGACTACGTTGGTTGTTATGTCCATATTCCAGAGAATCTCCAGTGTTTTTGTAAAGTTTTGAGTTTGTTGAATAAGGTTATTAAAGAGAAGTTGCTACATCTGCATCCTGACAACTTCCTTTGTAGCCTACTGCAACGAGAGACCGTGACACTGAGAATATTCCTTCAGCATTTTTATGAGGTGCGATAATGATACATACTCGATTAAGAAACTTCTTTTTAACTATTTATTCAGTAGATTTCCTAAATAAAAACAATGTACAAGAAATTATGTTCAGTACAATTTAGGTTATAAACATAGATCCTTTACTGTAATCAATATATTGTAACACCTTGCCATGTGAGGACACTGATTTAAAGTACTAAATACTAAGAAGTAAAGTACTTTGTTATAAAGAAGTTTCTAAAGACCTACTGACACCACTGCTTTGCTCCTAAAGGGAAGTTACTGACTTGACATTAAGTGCTGATACTAATGTATAACCATTTAATCACATAATTAATCAAGACGTTCCTTTTACTCTCCACCAAAATTTTACAAACTTCTGTCTTATTTCTTTGGTTTGTAAACCATATACTAATGGATTTAATCCTGGTGGTACAATGTGAAACATTATACCAGCTAGTTTTCTGCTCTCATCGTAGAGAGGGAAGCGATGAAGAATAATAAAAGCGGAGCCAGAAACAAACATGATTAAATAAACAGCTAAATGTGTGCTGCAGGTTTTTATGGCTTTGCTGTTGAGTGCTTTGTTTTTGCTGGTTATGCATACAGTAGCAATATTACCATATGTTATAAATACAGAACAAATTGAGAAAGATAATAAAATGACAGTAAAAAGGATTCCAGACACATTATTAACAACAACACCATCCTCACAGGACAGTTTAAACAGTGAGGCATTGTCACAGTAAGGGTTTTCAATTTTAGATCTGCAGTGAGACAGACGCACAGTGAGTCCTATCAGAATTGATGCCGAAAGTACTGACAGCCCCCAGGCTGATGCTGATAGTTTAATAACCATTTTATTGGTCATTATAGCTGTGTATCGCAATGGATTACATATAGCCACATATCTGTCAAAGGCCATGATTATTAGAACACAGTGGCATGCTGATACAAACATAAGCACAAAATAGGCTTGAACTACACACTCCACATATGTGATATAGTGCTCTGAACCTTCTTTTAAAATGTCCTGCAATAAGCGTGGCAAAATGACAGTGGTCCCTAATATATCGTTCAGTGGCAAGTTACAGAACATGAAATGCATAGGATGATGAAGATTCTTCTCTGTTGAGATCAGAATTACAAGTGCAATATTGGAAACCATTACAAAGATATAAACCAAAAGAAGCAGGATGAAAACAACATAGGTAGACTGAGGTGTAACTTGAATTCCCTCTACTAGAAGAATGCTGTGTCTGAATGACAGGTTATCCATTGCTTGTTATACACAAAACCTACAAACAGAGTAACAGTCAGACATTTCATAGAAATATTGTTTATGAGCTTTAGACAGCAAAATGCATATTACCCAGACACTTTGCATTCTATGACTTTTTTTGTGCTCATGTAAACTTTTACAGGTATATGACATTTTACATACAGCGCTTGTCTGAACAAGTTTCATAGTGCACACTATTTTACATATAGGCCTACTAATAAGGACAATCAATCAGAATTTTAGCAAAACATGGAAGCATTTTAATGTATTTCATACAAGGAACTTAGAAACATGTTGTAAGGATTTGAAATACTTGGTAGTTAACCAGTATTAGTTGAATATCTAATAAAACGACACAAACTTACTGCAGTTGGATTCTGTTATTATTAAGCTGATTTATTGCTGTAAAGATTTATATGTAGATTTATAAGATTTATATAAATTTATATGTTGCTTGATAAAGTCACAATCAACTCAGTTTTCAGTGTTACCCAAATATAAACTTGCACTTCTCTGAAGAAAGGTTTATCGGCCGTTACCTTTTAATTTGTGGCTCAAAGGTGTTTCCATGATACTATCACCCCAGAGGGGAAAACTTTTTTGTATCACTAGTTGCCATGATCACAGCCACTGATAAAGTTGTATGAATAGATTCCTAACCTTATATATTTTACATTTTTAATTTGTAAGTCCTCAATGGCTCATACTAATCAATATCTTCACAAGAAATATACTGTATAACAAGTATTTGCAATACAAATAAAAAAATTGGGTTTGATTGCAATACCAATCAAAACATGTTTAAATCAAAAAGGAAATAAATTATTTTATATTTTTGTCTTGTTTTATTTATTGTATTAAAAATCTTGCTTAACCAAAATACATTGATTTATTGACACCTTTTACTGAAATGTTTATGCCAATCTGTTAACCTACATTCAGTGTTACACTGTGTAAGACAACTTACGTATAATAATATATAATAATATATATTTAAGGGGCCAGACAGGCCAATTTAGCTCAAAAGGAATTATCTATTAATTTATAGGGAATCTTAACAGAATCACTTATACGGCCGAGCAAATGACTCGTCCAGCGTTCATTCGAACGGGCCGTAACTATAACCTACAGTGGATATAAATATCCAAACTATAGTGAAACACTATTTATTAGCAAGGTAACTTAGATCAGCAGTTTAAGACATTAAATCTGTAATAACACAAGAACAATTCTCTTTAAAATATAAACAAGACTTTATTGATTATTCCAACACATAAAACTATCTAACACAATCACACACACACACACATTCATATGAGTTGCAGAAAGAAAGAGAGTGAGGAAAGAATGAGTTTTAAGGGTGAGATGGTGAAATCCCAAGTTTCTATATGCACTTATAAGACATGACCTGAACGAACCATCAATCATTAATTTAACCCTTCTATCGTTTTTTAGGCGGGTTATTACATTTTATATCAATGCACCAGTTCAGTTAAGAGTCTGGAGTGCTACTTGCTTGTCCTTGCGTTGCTTTGGTGATTCCCTTTTGTCTGGGTAAAAGGGGGTTTCCGGGTCCGTTGCTTGGCTGGCGGTCTTCTCGTGCCTGGATAGATCTTGGGGCGGCCAATCACGTGGTGTGTTGGCGGATAGATGAAAGTCTTTTGAAGTTCGAAGCGCCATTCAGTGACAGTCCAATGAGGGCGCTTCGCACCCATTGCGTCACGCTCCCGCCGAAGCGGGCGTGGCCTAGCCCTATAAATACGGCTCGATGGGCTGATATAATCTGATTTTCATCTCTTCAGCGAAGCGTTCGCACCGCTGGATCCAGAGTGAGAAGCCGCGCCGTCGAAACAGCTTTCTGCGGGACGAGCCCTTGCAACTGAAGTCGCTGGCCTTCACCTCGCCGCCTTCAGCCGCCGTTCCTGCTACGCAATCCGGCGTATCATATCCTTTCACTGCTCTGTGTGTGTGTGTGTGTGTGTGTGTGTTCGCCCCGCGACGCACACTGTACCTAAAAGAGCCGCGTCTTTTTCAAGATGCCTTCCTCATGTGGCTCGTGCCGAGCCCCACTCAGTGATGGGGACCACCATGTAATCTGCGTTTCCTGCCTGAGAGAGGATCATGCAGCTCGCGCGCTCGCCGACGGCAGATGCCCTCACTGCGAGCTGCTGCCAATGGTGACTCTGCGTACTGGCCTGGCATTCTTCACCGAGACTACATTTCCGCCCGCTACAGTGCCGCGCCGTAAAAAGCGCCGTGCTCAACGGGCCGTGCTCAACGCTCTGCTCGCTCACTGATGGACAGCGGCCGTGGTCTGCCGCCACTTCTGTCATCGATGACGACGAGCCAGCGATCTCTGCAGGGGAGGCCAGCTGCTCTCTACTGGCATCGGACAGCGAGGATTGGGCGAGCTCTGTGGACCTCCCCCCCCTCTGCCCGTGCACCGTCAGGAAAGAGAGCCAGCATCGAGTCGGAACTGATGCGTCTTCTCTCGCAGGCCGTGGCCTCGAGTGGGAGGCGCTTGCGCAGCCCGCGCGCAACCGACTAGATGGGTGCTTCCTGCAAGGCGACCGCACCCCAGCGCCATCCAGACCCGCGCCCTTTCTTCCTGAGCTTCACGAAGAAGTCGCGAAGTCTTGGACCGCCCCCTTCTCGGCCCGAGTGCGTCCCTCTGTCTCTACTGTATTCTCCACTGTGGACGGTGCGAAAGACAGAGGCTACCACTCCCTGCCCGCCGTGGAAGAAGCCGTAGCGGCCCATCTTTGCCCGCCCTCTGCTGGACGGCGAGCTAAGACGGCCCTACCATCAAAGGCTTGCTGCACCACGTCAGCCCTGCACTCCCGCGCTTACACCGCTGCTGTGCAGGCTGCGTCGGCTCTCCACTCTATGGCCGTGCTGCAGATACTCCAGGCCGACCTTCTCCGGAAAATGGACGAGGAAGGCCAGGAAGCTATCAGCGTGGCGGATCTACGCAGCGCTACAGACCTGGCTCTTCGCGCTGCGAAATCCGCCGCACAGGCCGTTGGGCGGATTATGGTGTCTCTCACCGTCGCTGAGAGGAATCCCTTTACTCTCCAGCTTTAGCAGAGTACAGAGGATGCAGTTTAGACATGATTCCTATTATAAGAACATTAAATACATTTTACACAGATTTCAATCAAGCCACCTTCTTAATTAAGAACATATGATCTTACTGATAGGAAACACGATACACTTTCATTCACACATCTAATAGTTATAACAATTACATGACTTTTATGTGATCTAAGCCTAATAGACACATACAGGGGTTGTAGACACAATATAGAAATATGTAGTTGAACGATGTTTGATTATAAGTCCGTCAAGAATTGTTTTGGGATGATTTTATGCATTTTTATATGTAAAGTCTCTGTGGTTTTGAGAGATTTCAGCTCTGGGTCTTTCAGAGGTATTTACGACTACAGCGGTCTGTTTTAAATCCGTTGTCCTGGGATCAAACAACCTTTGTCGTTATCTTGGTGGGTCCATCTCTGGACCAATCAGTCTTTTCCAAACTATCTAACTTTGACAATGTTTTTCCAGGTGGGCTCATCTCTTTGGAGCCTGCTTTACTGCCATAAAGTGCTTTCTGGGGGGTTTTTGTTGGCTAGCGTAGACTAGCTGGAGCCGGGATCTTTTATGGTTCAGAGTGTTGAGTTCTGTGTGGAATTATGTTTGAATGAAACACATGGAAGATTCATTTGTGTTTGGTTCACCCTCAAATCCTACACACTATTAAAAATTATTAACAGATTTAGACATTAGACATTAAAACCATCCTAGATGCATTGGATGCATACTTCAAGCCTGCCAGAAATGTAATTTATGAGAGGTATGTGCTCGGCTGTTGTAAATAGGAGGAAGGGGAATCCAGACAATTTTGTGACCAGATTGAGAGAAAAAGCTGCAACTTGTAATTATGGTGGTGTGACACTGTCACACAACACATGTTTTGACCACTCTATATATTATGATGATTTTATCTATATTAGAGTTTTAATAGGTTTACATGTTGTCTTAGTCTTTTTAGTCCATTTTATTCCTCTTATCTGTTTTATGTGTGTATGTCTTTAAATGATTATGAGGCTGCCTGTCATGTGAGCGATCACATGGCAGAAAACAGGAAATAGCCAGCATAAAGGAAGCAGCATGGCAAAAAACAGGTGCTGCGTCCCAATTCACCTACTTATACTACGCCCTAAAAGTATGTACTCTTTTTGTGAAGAAAAAGTACATACTTTTAAGTGTTTAGCAAAAGAGTAGGCAAGCTTTGGGACATACTACTTCATCATCATTAACGGACAGATCTGTCGCGTGCTGCATGCATCCTGTCACCGTAAACTGCCCTGTCAATCATCTCGTCACAGTTAAAATCCTCCATTCAATCTAAGTTTATTTCTTACGGTTTCGGAGAGAAATGTTGTAGCACGTTCATCTGCCAGTCGTGGGTCTTTCATGCCGAGACTCTCCTCATGTGTTTGGATTTTGAATATAATAATGCATTTAAAAGTTAATGGCTAAACATATCTTTGCAAAAGTTCACAATGCTGCTGCAGATGCAATATAATGTGGACAACATTGAATAAATAAATTTTCGTCAGGTTAGATACTGATAATTAACCCTCTGGGGACGGCAAACGCGCCGGCGCGTTTTGCTGTTTTTTTTTCACATAGCAGCAACATAGACTTAAAATACTCCGTCATTTATGGTCATATAAATAAAATCAATACATGATTATAAACTATAGAGGGTCTTCTTTTTTTGTGTACACTCACATTAACATCAAAACCTTTTTTTTTTTTTTTTATAAATAAAATAAACAGGGTGCGCTTTCAGCTCACTCTGTCTCCGCAAAAATCTTTCTGAAACATGTCTGGAAAATGAACTGAAACTCAGCTAATACTTATCACACAAACATGAAACATACGTCTAAAGAACGCTTTAAATTTCTAGTTTTAAATAAAACAATTCACATTTAAAACAAATATTCTCCTGCAATGTAATCTGTCTGAAACTAAAGAGAAGTACAGTTTCTCCTGTCTCAGCTCATTATCGTTAATTTGTTCACACCCACTCGCAGAGCGCGCTATTCATAAGATAGTGTGTTGAGGCCATATGCAAAATAGATAAACGCCCCCAGGCAAATGCTGTAAACTCTGTAAACACACTATATTTTTTAGTCAGATTAAGATTCGTCTTGCGCGGCTATGAGGAATAATCCTGGGACATTTACCACAGAACAAGTGCTGGTTTATCTTCACTTCGAGGAGGAGCAACAGATTCAGCTGAGAAGTGTAAGTGTTTTATGCTTGTGCTTTGTTCTAATCGCGATAAAAATCGCGGAAAAAAAGCATACTGTTTAAATGTGAATCATGTTTCTCTGTGTGTGTGTGTTTGTGAATGAATGAATGAACGCACAGATGAAATAAAAGAACATTTCGTTGACTAGTTTTGGATAAAGTTTTTCAAATCAAATAAGCTTCAAATAAGCTTCAAAATAAAGACATCAAATAAGCTTTTGTTAGGAGTTTCTGCTCATATGTTAAATATATAGTATGTTTTGTCAATAAACTAATCAACTAAGATGTTTGTTCCAATGCAAGCTATATCAAAATAACGAATCCTCAACTTTGAAATATGTATGATCAAACTAAGACATTTATGGAAAAAGACAATTTTCTTTTCAAGATGTTTCCAACTCTAACTTTGAACTTTGAACTGAAATAAAACCATGTCTATATGGTGAAGGGTGTGTGATAGAAGTGTCCAGACGTATGCACCCTGTATTTTAAAGAAGAACATTTAATTATTTGCGATACATTATTCATTCACAAAGAATTCAGGTACATTATTCATGTCCCTAAAGGTTGGAGTTTTCCTCATTTTTTAAATTAACCCTCTGGGGTCTGAGGTGTTTTCTGGGCCCTGGAGGTGTTCTGACATGCTCTGACATTTGTGTTTGTTTCTGATACTACTACAGCATGTATGTAAAAGTTTGTAGTTTTAAGATAATGACATTTATGCGTGGTTTGTGAAAAAACAGAAAATTGTATCATGTAGCCTAGAATATTTGCTCCAAAACTATGTGAAAATTATCCTGCCTACTCTGTCAGGTTGAGGTGCTGGTTGAAGGATGAATCAATAGGCAGAAGTCCAATACAAACGTTTACTTAATAAAAATGAAACAAAATGGTACAGGCAGGTAGACGGGTTGAAGATCCACGAGAAACACAGCACAACATGTGCTAACATTCACATTGATAACAACAACGATCGACAAAGACTGAATGAACCGAGGCTAACTAAATACAGAGACAAATGAACCATAATGATGTGAAGACAGGTGACACAGATGATAATAACGAGGAACAGGCTGGTAAGTGAGGGAGTGAGTTCAGGTGTGGAGACAAGGAGGATTCTGGGAAATGTAGTGAAGAGACAAGGACAGACTGGTGCAGACGAAGACTGTAGCTGTGTCCCAATGTGAAGGCTGCGTCCTCCGAAGGCCGCATTTGAAGGCAGATTGGCCGCATTTGAAGGCCGATTGCGTCACAGCGGCGCAACGAAGGCTGTCCCAATTCAAAGGCTGCATCTTCGAAGGACGCATTTGAAGGCCGATTGCGTCACCGCGGCGCGATGAAGGCTGTCCCAATTCAATTCCGCATCCTTCGAAGGCCGTATTCGAAGGCCGGTTGCGTCATCGCGGCGCGACGAAGGCTACCCTGATTCAAAAGCGACGCCAAATGCACCCTTCGTTTCCCCGTGAAAGGAAGGATACATAAATGGACACTTAGCGGCCTATCCTACCCTGATCCTACCCCATAATTCATTGCGCGCCGGTGACGACAGCATTTTTGGTGCAGCATTTGGTGTGTAGCCTACAGTTCAAATTCAAATGTTGGTGTTCAACTATGGCTTTTAAAACCGTTCATTTTTCGTTTTTCAATTACGGGTTAAAAAATTAAAAACGAATGGATGCAAATTTACACAGACTATTAAACTAAAAATAGTTTAGTGATAGTTTTTTAGATTAAAGTCTTTGATTTTACTAGTATTTTGATTGACTATCAAACCTTTCTACAAATACATTATTTGAAATATTTAATAATATAAGGTAGCCTACTTTTGCGTCCATTTGTTTTTCTTTTTTTTAACCCATAATTGAAAAACTAAAAATGAAAGGTTGTTGTATTTTTAAAAGCCAAAGTTGAACACCAAAATTTGAACTGTGGGCTACACAAATGCTGCAAAAAAAAAAAAAAGACTTTTTGCCCCTTTATTAAACATTTTAAATATTCACAAATTACTATGGGACAAATGTCGATTTTACTGGTTTTCTAAGGCCAGATTAGAACCTGGAAATTATGTTTTTCCCGCAATGCTGAATGAGAAGAGCCATGTCTCTGGAACCATGATTTATAGGCTAATGATAATAAATGTGTCTGAATAAATAACGAGGCATTTTAATTGTTCGTTTAAAAGTGAACATTTCAAGCTTTAGGCAAGGTATATTTTGTTTCAGTTCATTTATGAGACGCGCTCCAGTTCACGGAGATCATGAAAGCGCAACTGATTGTTTTATTTTATTTTACAAAAGCACAACGTTTTCCTGTTATGCGAGTTTGGACAAATAAAAGTAGTTGCGAATGATGTATTATTCTTTTCTGTATGACCAGAAATTATAGAGTATTTTTTAAGTTGTTTCCACTGTTGATGGGAAAATGCAAGTGTTCGCGGCCGCGCCTCCGTGCCGTGCAGTGCGCGCTCACACTCCCACACACATTTGCGTCAAAATCTTGTGTTTATTTGTGATAATCTTAGCCCTGTATCATGACTGACATTTGACGAATTTCTTTGTTCCTTTTTTGGATAAAAGCGCCTTCTAAATATGTAGCCTAAATGTAGGCTAATAATAATAATATTATTATCATTTGCGTTGAGTTCACTGAAGACAGTAATATGTTAATCATAAAATAATTTATGAATGTTTTATTTTTATATAACCTAACTTGTGTTTGTGTTATATTACTTTTTTATATGTGAAGTCTTTTTTTGCTTATTCTATTATACTGAGCTTTTTCCTCCTAAAAAATTGACTTTAAAGACAAGTGGCCTAAATGTCGTTTAGAAAATTCATGTATTTAACATCCTCAGTAAAATATAAAACATAAAAATGACAATAGCCAATTCTGGCTCCATAGCTCTTTACTCAATTATAACAAATGAATCATAAGGATGGCAGCTCCGTCTCACACTGTTGCTTGGCGCCATGGAGCGGTAATCGGGAACACCTGGATGCGCAATTAGGAAATCCTATGAAGGCTACAAGGTGCGTCCTTCGAAGGACGAATAGGCTGCATCCTTCGAAGTCCGCGGCCTTCGGAGGATGCAGCCTTCACATTGGGACACAGCTTGTGACATACTCATTCAGATAAGACAATAAAGTGATTTTAGATTTCTTAGACATGTTTTGTGTGAGAAAGCTTTATGCGGGTAGGCGTTAACCACCATTAATATATAGCGTTTCACACCTGAGAAAGACTTATGGCCCTATTAGGTGCTATCATCATGAGGAGCCTTGCACAAAGAATGAGACTTAAAAAAAGAATGGCTTTTAGATTGTTTGGATTTATTTACAACACAACAAATAACAAAAAAAGCACATTATTGAACAGAGACAGATCTGAAGACAGAGACTTGAAAAGTCACACACCTGTGTGCCATTGAAACATAGTACATAGCTGTCATTTCCAAGGTGTTTGATTTTTCACTTTACCATGTTCATGTACAGAGACTCATGTGAATGTTGAAGTCAGCAGGACTCATCAGTGGGGCATATCTGGTCCCTGTATAAAAAAAAAAAAAAATACAAAAACACCAGCTGTGAACATGCTGATTTCCAGAGAAACTATAGGGCCGCACGATTTTGGGAATACTAGATATTTCTGGTTAAAATTGCTTTTTAAAATGTACAAAATGCACACACACACACACACACACACACACACACACACACACACATACACATCTCATTTCATAACATCATAACGAATGGAAACATTTGGAGTAAAAACATAAAGCCTACTGTTTGTCGCGTTTTGCTTTCAAACTGACTCAAACTCACAGCGCGTGCAGAGAACATTTACTGAAGTGATCGAGCCGCTCCAAACTATTAAACATTGTTACCTTATTATACATCTGGGGTTTGAGCAGATATCCACAAACACAGTATTTAACAGTAAACACGGGTCTAAACATTATAATATTCACCATGTTAGAGTAAACACTCGCGAGCCTACTTTTATCATGCTGTTTTATTATCGAACATAAAAATATCCTAGTGTGGTACATGTATAGGCTACATTTAGCATTGAAAGGTTTAGCAAAGAAAGGTTGCCTACCAGTTGCCTACCAGTCTAGTTCACATTTCAACATGTTTCTGTCTACATATAGATACACATACATGTACGACATTAGGCTTTTTACTCAAATTTCATTTCATAACGTAGATTTTAGTCTGGCACAAGTTTAAAATGTCTTACCTTAAAAATCTTCTCATCTTCAAATCGCATTCTTCTAATTCTTCTGAGGTAAATAAATCCAAGTGAAACAACAGCACAAACACATCCAAACTCGATGAAAAGCAGAGTGGAGTAAGTTACTGACCAGGGGCCTGTTTCAGAAAGGAGGTTAAGTGAAAACTCTGAGTAGGTTAACCCTGAAATGAGGGAAACTCTGGGTTTTCTGTTTCAGAATGGGAGGTATGTCAAACCTGAGAAAGCAGGGTAAGTCAAGCCCGTTTCTGAAAGAGAGGTAACTTATACTCAGAGTCAGTTACCATGGTAACTTACTCTGTGAACCTAACCTGGTCGGGAGCAGGTTTTCTTCAGTAAACCTAGAGTTTATTTCGGTCTCCTCCCCTTTTTTAAAGAGGAAGCAGTGTTTAAACACCAACAATAATACTACAATTTATTTAAACATTATTTAAGGAATATATATATATTGTTTGTCCATGGTTTAATTGACTAAATCTGTTTTGCAGCACTTTGCCAAAAAATAAAAGGATTTAAATGTTTGCTAAACTTTTATTTGATTACCACCGTTTTTGATAATATATTTATATTAAATCATAAAGAAAATCTGAATAAAAAACATTTCATTGAACTCAATTATTTTTAAACATTTTAATAAGTTATTAATGATTAAAAAAATAAGCTGTTAATCTAATTCATAATCAATTATTGAAATTAGTTGATTAGATATGTTTTATTGAACAAATGTTTAATTTATTTAACTGTCATTTTAACTGATAACAATAACTGTATTTAATAATGCAGTTTATGTATTTATTAATTGTTTAATACCATAAACCGTGATATTTTCTGAGACGGTTATCATACTGTGAAACTCTCATAAGTTACAACCCTACACAGGAGAGTCCCCCACCCCACCCCCACTGTTAAACAAGTAACTCAGCGACTTTTACTCTGAGTACATTTTAAATGAGCTACTTTTTACTTTTTCTTGAGTATATTTTTAGACATGTACTTTTACTTAAAGGTTGGGTAGGTCGTTTTTGGTCTAAAAAACTTTTTCCCAAATTTGTTTAAACTTTCTATATATATCAATGCATAATTAAAATGTAAGTACTCTGATAAAAAGAGTATAAAAATCGAGTGACTCTAGACCGTTTAATCTGCACTAAACACAGCTCATTATTTCCTTCCGGGACGAAACAAAGGATTGGCTTAGGCGACTGTCACTCTCTCGCAACCATGGCAACACCCCCGCTGCTACATGCGCTGCCCACATGCGCGCACTCGTTTGACTCGAGGAGGGTAAGAGACTAGTAAGAGACACAATTACATGCAAAACACGGCGTATATGTTATGAATCTTACACAAAATTCACCTTCATCACAGTGTAACTGATTGTAATGGGAAAACGTGTATCAATGCAACCTGTTTTTAGCTTTGCTTTATGTTACTAGCTCGTTAACGAATCAAACTCAATATATTTTAAACTAACAGTATCGATATGCTAGCTTGATAGTGAGTATTAACAGCCATGTTAGTTGTTTATATTCATAATGATAAAGTTAGGTATTTTATTACATGTGAGTCTGACATGATGTCACTACATGCACTGCTCCTCTCCGCTCGGCGCTAGTAAGCGCGTCCTCCAGCTGTGAGCTGTCGGCATCGCACGTTCATGTGTTTTGGGGGCGTGGTTTTGGAAGGAGCCCAGAATGGAGGGGGTGGAAGTGAATGGAGATAAGTAGCTGTGTTTATTACAGCCCTGAGAGGACTACAGACACTCGATTTTTATACTCTCTTTTCCAGAGTACTTACATTTTAATTATGCATTGATATATATAGAAAGTTTAAAAAAATTTGGCAAAAAGTTTTTAAAAAAAATTCTACCTACAATACCTTTAAGTGGTTTATTTTATTCCCACCAAACTTTTTCAACATGATGAAAATACATTAAAGAAGCATAATTGTGAATATCTATTGAATATCTCTAATTGTTTTGCTATGGCGAGGGATTAAAGTCATGTAAAAAAAAAACAACAACACTAAAAGCTTCATATCTTCTAAAAATGTAATTATACACCATTTATTTCTAGATAAAATTATACAAATATCAGAACTAAACCCATTTTATTCTTGTTTTCAATTTAAGAATAATGTACAAGTTTAAAAACAGCCAGGATGCACTATTCAGTTAAAAAATAAATATATCAAATAATACATAGGGCTATACTGCCCTCTTGTGTTCAAAATCAGGTAGGCCTGTTGTATTTAAATATAGGTAGCTGCTATGTGACTCCGAGAATTTTTTCTCACCGGTTATTTGACGTGTAACACCGGGGGCTTTTATATCGCTAAGTTAAAAGTGAAAGTAAAGTAAGGACATTTATAGTGGTGGCGCTCGCAGTGCGCTCGAATGAATTTCTATGGAAGTAGAAATGAAAAAACGTTCGCTCTGTTTTGCTCGCTCGTCGCCATGGATGCGCACTGTAATGAATGCCACTGCAGCCGCATACTTTTTAGTGTCACTTTAAAATTAGTGCAATATCGGGGGCCAATTGCTTGAATTGTGAGTTCAATAGTCTATTATTTTTCACGGAAAACACAACAACAAAAGAGTACAATGACAGATTCGCTTAAATAGGCGCTTTTACATAAAATAGCCTATTCCGTCATCATCTTTTCAGTCAGCACTTCACTCTCGTGATTAATGAAATTTATTGCTGATATTTGCTGCAACTTTCGTTCCGCTCACAATTTAGTAAGCAAACACGCTTCAAATGTGTTTTTATTTTATTTTTGTGTATATATATGTGTGTGTATATATATATATATAGCTTATGTTTCAAATATGAGTTAATTAACAATCGTTTGAAAGAATGATACTTTTAAACATATCACTAAACCATCATTAGGTGTCGCCAGGCGACCGTCTTAATGAGCGAGTCATTGATTCATTTGTTCGAACGATTCGTTCGAACGGCTGAGTCATTCATGAATGAGACAGATTATGGATTGGTCATTGAATCTTTGAGTCAACCGATTCGTTCAAAATGCTGAATCATTCAGTAATGAGAACGCGTTGCTGTGAGATGCTCGATGGTTCTGCTGTGATCTTTGTTTAACTATTTTCGCTGCTGAAACAGAAAAAAGTCAATATTGCATCTAAAATGTAAGTGATTTGACTTGTGTGTGTCTGTGTCTGTGTCTGTGTGTGTGTGTGTGTGTGTGTGTGTGTGTGTATGATTGTGTCTGTTACAGTGATTGTTTAACCCTTGTTAAAGTTTAGGCCTTGTCTTTTTGGATATATATCTTTTTATATAAAAAAAATAGGCATACAACCCATATATTTTAAATGTATTGTTTGCTTTAAATTACATTAAGATTTGTATGTTTGGTAATTGAACCTGAATGAATTTTAAATGAATGTGCTATATTTCAGAGTTTTCCTTAAAATTTGAACTAACTTTATTCTCATCTGAATGATAGACTATTTATTTTTGTATAAAATAAAAAAGAGATTTTGGTTGGGTGACAGTTGTAGTTTACAGTTTGACAAAAGCACAATGTTGTGTTTTATTGCGATTGTACACAAATATAAGTAAACACTTTGCAGTTTGAATAATGTCCTGTATGAACAAAAGGACGGAGTATGTTTTAATGTCTACATTGTTCAATCACGTTTCACACACACACACACACACATACACACACACAAACTTTTTTCTAATCAGATCAGGCAAGTAATATTCTGTCTTGGCACACTTGATTTAACTTTCAATCTTGTGTACTTATTTCATGTGTCCATTAAGTCCATGAGACCGTAGGGTGTCTCATTTTTCATTTTAGGTTTCAGAAGGTTGCTCACGCATATGATATGTGCCCTCAATGCACACTTTTGCAGAGCCCACACCAATGCAAGCTCTACAGTACACATCTTCTCAACAGTCAAAGCGGGGTTAAGTTATTGCCCGTCATGCACAGTAACCCTAAAGGCACCAGGGTGGCGGTGCCACCGGCTTGTTTATATATATATATATAAATATAGCTGCGAGCAGCGATGAAGGGCCAAAGCCGGTGGCACCGCCACTCCGGTGCCTTTAGGTAACTAAAGGCACCGGGGTTGCGGTGCCACCGGCTTGGGCCCGTAATCGCTGCTCGCAGCTATATTTATTATTATTATTATTATTTTATCGACTATTCGGGCACTTTTGGGGCTCTTAACGTGCACGAAAACTCTTGAAACTTTGCACACTGGTCAGAACCCGCGGCCATCAGGGCCGGGCTGAAGCTGGTACCCGGGCGTGGCAGGGGGGCTCGACAGCGCCCCCTGGAACGGGGTCCGAAAACTTGGTCCATAAATCAAACACGCTTCCATGTAATAATATGAAACTCGGTACACATATAGATCTCATCGGTTCATATATCCTTTGTACTTTTACTTTTTACCCCAGCCCAACAGGAAGTCGGCTATTATGGTTTGTTTGGAAGCGTATGCCCCTGGAATTCGATATACTCCTCCTAGAGAATTCAACCAATCGCAAGGAAACTCGGTCAGCATGATGTCAAGACATTGAGGATAAAAAATTGCCAGGGGATTTTTCATATCTCGAACGGTTTGGCCGTGGCGAGGAAACAAATTTATGGCGAATAATGGAAACAGGAAGTGTGTTATAACTTCTGCATACATTAACTGATCTTGATGAAACTTCAACAGTATGTTCGCTGTAAGAGGCCGATCACATGGATGTGACTATTGTGAGTCAAAGTTATAGCGCCACCAACTGGCAGCAGGAAGTGTGTCACTTTCTAAATGCTTTTGACAAAAGTGGGGGGGGGGGTTAGTTTTATCTACAGTTACAAAACTCAGCGTGTATATTCTTCTCCTCAAGCCAAACAACTTTCTAATTTAAAGTAATTAGCTCCGACCCTCAGAAAGTCAGATATTGTGGTTTGAATAGGGTCATTTTCTCTCTTTCTCTCTCTGAGCCAATATGGCAAGCCGCTTTAACATTTAATCATTTTAACCTTCTAGTCTCTATTTTCATGCTACTAGTACTTATTTTTAGATACTAGTATCTATTCCATTAAGTACTGGTACTTATTCATTAGCGACTAGTGCTTATTCTTTAGTACTAGTGCCTATTCTTTAGATACTAGTCCTTATTCTTTAGATATTCTTTTGAATGCGTATTAGTAGCTAATGAATAAGTACTGGTATCTATTTAATAGGTACTAGTATCTAATGACTCAGTACTAGTATTTATTTAATAAATACTAGTATCTATTAATAGGTACTAGTATCTAAAAGGTCATTTTCTCTTTCTCTCTCTCTGAGCCAATATGGCAAGCCGTTTTAACATTTAATAATTTTAACCTACTGGTCTCTATTTTCATGCTACTAGTACTTATTTTTTAGATACTAGTATCTATTCCATTAAGTACTAGTACTTATTCATTAGCGACTAGTGCTTATTCTGTTTAGAATATTCAAAGTGCTTATTAGTTTAACCCTTTAAGGCCTTGTCTTTTTGGATATATATCTTTTTTTTATATAAAAAAAATGTGCATACAACCCATATATTTTAAATGTATTGTTTGCTTTAAATTAAATTTAGATTGTATGTTTGGTTTTTGAACCTAAATAAATTTCAAATTAATGTGCTATATTTCAGATCAATATATTTGTTTTCCTTCATTTTAATCAACACTAACTTTATTCTCATCTGAATTATAAATAACTTATTTCTGTATAAAATAAAAAATCCAGAATAATCCAGACCAACCAGAGCACACTATTTCTACAACATCATCAGTGCTGAAGCGGAACTACCAGAGCCGTTCGGCAGATAGCGAGCAGATATTTTGTGTCACGTTGTGCACAATAACCCTAAAGGCACCAGGGTGGCGGTGCCACCGGCTTTATATATATATATATATATATATATATATAAATATAGCTGCGAGCAGCGATGAAGGGCCAAAGCCGGCGGCACCGCCACCCCGGTGCCTTTAGGTAACTAAAGGCACCGGGGTTGCGGTGCCACCGGCTTGGGCCCGTAATCGCTGCTCGCAGCTATATTTATATATATATATATATATATATATATATTTAGGGCCCAAGCCTTGAAAAGGCGAAGGCCCTATTGTTTTCCTTAGGATTATTTTATTAGGGCCCAAGCCTTGAAAAGGCGAAGGCCCTATTGTTTTCCTTAGGATTATTAGGGCCCAAGCCTTGAAAAGGCGAAGGCCCTATTGTTTTCCTTAGGATTATTATTATTATTATTATTATTATTATTATTATTTTATCGACTATTCGGGCACTTTTGGGGCTCTTAACGTGCACGAAAACTCTTGAAACTTTGCACACTGGTCAGAACCCGTGGCCATCAGGGCCGGGCTGAAGCTGGTACCCGGGCGTGGCAGGGGGGCTCGACAGCGCCCCCTGGAACGGGGTCCGAAAACTTGGTCCATAAATCAAACACGCTTGCATGTAATAATATGAAACTCGGTACACATATAGATCTCATCGATTTATATATCCTTTGTACTTTTACTTTTTACCCCAGCCCAACAGGAAGTCGGCTATTATGGTTTGTTTGGAAGCGTATGCCCCTGGAATTCGATATACTCCTCCTAGAGAATTCAACCAATCGCAACGAAACTCGGTCAGCATGATGTCAAGACATTGAGGATGAAAAATTGCCAGGGGATTTCTGATATCTCGAACGGTTTGGCCGTGACGAGGAAACGAATTTATGGCGAATAATGGAAACAGGAAGTGTGTTATAACTTCTGCATACATTAACTGATCTTGATGAAACTTCAACAGTGTGTTCGCTGTAAGAAGCCGATCACATGGATGTGACTATTGTGAGTCAAAGTTATAGCGCCACCAACTGGCAGCAGGAAGTGTGTCACTTTCAAAATGCTTTGAAATCACCCTCTTATTTTTACCCGATTTGCTTCAAACTTGATGTGTATAATGTAGACACTCGCCAGATGTAGACCTGTGAAAAGATTATTGATATCTTAGATACTGTTGCCATGGCAACGCATCAAACTTTAATATTCTTTTTGGATGCTTTTGAGACTCTTAGCATGCCTGAAATTGCTTAAAATTGCATGAAACTCGACAGACAGATCACATTTATTACCCAGTAGACATGTGCAAAGTTTCAGAAACGGGCGTGGTGCAGGGGCTCAGTAGCGCCACCTTTTGTGACAAAAGTGGGTGGGGGGGGGGGTTACTTTCATCTACAGTTACAAAACTTTTTCAACTTGATGAAAATACATTAAAGATGCTAAATTGTGAACGGATATTGAATATCTCAAACGGTTTTGCTATGGCGAGGGATTATGTCAAAAAGAGAATCAGGAAATGTCTCATATCTTTCTAAAATGTAATTATACACCATTTATTTTTCTATAAAATTATACTAATATTAGAACTAAACCCATTGTATTCCTTTTTTTCAATTTAAGATTTATGTTTAAGTTTAAAAACAGCCAGAATGGTTGTTTAGCCAAAAAAATAAAAAAATAAAAATCATTCACAGTGCTTTACTGCCCTCTTGTGTTCAAAATCAGGTAGGCCAATTGTATTAAATTGTAGGGATGCTACTATGGGAATATTTTCCCACCGTGACTCCGCTGGGAGCTTTAAAGTCGCTAACTTGAAAGCGAAAGTAACGGACGTCTCCACAAGACGTGCAGCTGTGAGCATTTTCGTTTCATTTTAAAAGAAGCCCCATTTCGGGGGCGGATTTCTTGAATGTATTTTACAAAATCACAATGTTGTGTTTGATTGCGAGTATCCAAAAATAAGTAAACACTTTGCAGTTTGAATGATCTTCTTGAATAAAATGACGGAGTAGCCAATGTTTCCACTGTTCGATCGCGGACGTCCACACGGACATTGATAATGGTGGTGCGTGCAGAGCGCTCGAGGGAATTCCTATGGAAGTAGGAATGAACTAAAAAACGTTCACTCTGTTCTGCTCGCTCATCGTCGTGGACGCGCAGCGTTATGAATGCCCGTGTGATGCAGCATAACACAGCAGAGAGAGACGCTCACTCTCAACTCGTGATTAATGAAATTTGACTCCGGTTGCTGATCTTTGCTGCAACTTTCGTTCAGCTCACAATTTAGTAAGCAAACCCGTTCAGGTTTTAATTGTAGTGACTAAATGATTTTATTAAACACACACACACACACACACACAAACACACACATCAAATTGACGGTGGGGGGCAATGGTATATTTAAATCTGCAAATTGTAATATATGCAGGGCACCCCGGTCCAGTCTTATTAAATGTATGCTTCATCTTTCATTTTTAATTTGTAAATTTGATCAATAAATTCAATTATTTAGAATGATAAGACACTATATGGCTTTTACCCTAGGTAGGGCTGATCAAATTAAATCGTTTACACTGAAAAATAACAATGCATTAAATAATGTTATGAGATTGTTTTAAATATAAGTCAATTAAAAATCGTTGGGAAGAATGATACTTTTAAACATAACACTAAACCGTCATTAGGTGTCGCCAGGTGACCGTCTTAATGAGCGAGTCATTGATTCATTCGTTCAAACAATTCGTTCGAACGGTTGAGTCATTCATGAATGAGACAGATTATGGATTGGTCATTGAATCTTTGAGTCAACCGATTCGTTCAAAATGCTGAATCATTCAGTAATGAGAACGCGTTGCTGTGAGATGCTCGATGGTTCTGCTGTGATCTTTGTTGAACTATTTTCGCTGCTGAAACAGAAAAAAGTCAATATTGCATCTAAAATGTAAGTGATTTGACTTGTGTGTTTGTGTGTGTGTGTGTGTGTGTGTGTGTGATTGCGTCTGTTACAGTGATTGTTTAACCCTTGTTAAAGTTTAGGCCTTGTCTTTTTGGATATATATCTTTTTAAATAAAAAAATAGGCATACAACCCATATATTTTAAATGTATTGTTTGCTTTAAATTACATTAAGATTTGTATGTTTGGTAATTGAACCTGAATGAATTTTAAATGAATGTGCTATATATCAGATCATATATTTGTTTTCCTTAACATTTAAACTAACACTAACTTTATTCTCATCTGAATGATAGATTATTTATTTCTGTATATAATAAAAACACATTTGATTTTTCTTTTTTAATCAATGTAGAATGTGTAACTGAAAAAATAAACAGATTAGGGCTCTGTTCGAGAACAAGAAATGAAAACCAATGCAATATGCTGAATGTCCAAAAGATTTTTTTTTGCTTTTAAACTACGTGTATGTGTGTGTGTGTGTGTGTGCGCGTGTGTGTGTGTAAGAGATTTTGGTTGGGTGACATTTGTAGTTTACAGTTTGACAAAAGCACAATGTTGTGTTTTATTGCGATTGTACACAAATATAAGTAAACAGTTTGCAGTTTGAATAATGTCCTGTATGAACAAAAGGACGGAGTATGTTTTTATGTCTACATTGTTCAATCACGTCTCTCACACACACACACACACACACACACACACACACACACACACACACACACACACACACACACACACACACACACACACACACACACACACACACACACACACACACACACACACACACACACAAAAACAATTTTTTCTAATCAGATCAGGCAAGTAATATTCTGTCTTGGCACACTTCATATAACTTTCAATCTTGTGTACTTATTTCATGTGTCCATTAAGTCCATGAGACCGTAGGGTGTCTCATTTTTCATTTTAGGATTCAGAAGTTTGCTCACGCATATGATATGTGCCCTCAATGCACACTTTTGCAGAGCCCACACCAATGCAAGCTCTACAGCACACATCTTCTCAACAGTCAAAGCGGGGTTAAGTTATTACCCGTCATGCACAGTAACCCTTAAGGCACCAGGGTGGCGGTGCCACCGGCTTGTTTATATATATATATATATATATATATAAATATAGCTGCGAGCAGCAATGAAGGGCCAAAGCCGGCGGCACCGCCACTCTGGTGCCTTTAGGTTACTAAAGGCACCGGGGTTGCGGTGCCACCGGCTTGGGCCCGTAATCGCTGCTCGCAGCTATATTTATTATTATTATTATTATTATTATTATTATTATTATTTTATCGACTATTCGGGCACTTTTGGGGCTCTTAACGTGCACGAAAACTCTTGAAACTTTGCACACTGGTCAGAACCCGCGGCCATCAGGGCCGGGCTGAAGCTGGTACCCGGGCGTGGCAGGGGGGCTCGACAGCGCCCCCTGGAACGGGGTCCGAAAACTTGGTCCATAAATCAAACACGCTTCCATGTAATAATATGAAACTCGGTACACATATAGATCTCATCGGTTCATATATCCTTTGTACTTTTACTTTTTACCCCAGCCCAACAGGAAGTCGGCTATTATGGTTTGTTTGGAAGCGTATGCCCCTGGAATTCGATATACTCCTCCTAGAGAATTCAACCAATCGCAAGGAAACTCGGTCAGCATGATGTCAAGACATTGAGGATGAAAAATTGCCAGGGGATTTTTCATATCTCGAACGGTTTGGCCGTGGCGAGGAAACAAATTTATGGCGAATAATGGAAACAGGAAGTGTGTTATAACTTCTGCATACATTAACTGATCTTGATGAAACTTCAACAGTATGTTCGCTGTAAGAGGCCGATCACATGGATGTGACTATTGTGAGTCAAAGTTATAGCGCCACCAACTGGCAGCAGGAAGTGTGTCACTTTCTAAATGCTTTTGACAAAAGTGGGGGGGTTAGTTTTATCTACAGTTACAAAACTCAGCGTGTATATTCTTCTCCTCAAGCCAAACAACTTTCTAATTTAAAGTAATTAGCTCCGACCCTCAGAAAGTCAGATATTGTGGTTTGAATAGGGTCATTTTCTCTCTCTCTCTCTCTGAGCCAATATGGCAAGCCGCTTTAACATTTAATCATTTTAACCTACTAGTCTCTATTTTCATGCTACTAGTACTTATTTTTAGATACTAGTATCTATTCCATTAAGTACTGGTACTTATTCATTAGCGACTAGTGCTTATTCTTTAGTACTAGTGCCTATTCTTTAGATACTAGTGCTTATTCTTTAGATATTCGTTTGAATACGTATTAGTAGCTAATGAATAAGTACTGGTATCTATTTAATAGGTACTAGTATCTAATGACTTAGTACTAGTATTTATTGAATAAATACTAGTATCTATTAATAGGTACTAGTATCTAAAAGGTCATTTTCTCTTTCTCTCTCTCTGAGCCAATATGGCAAGCCGTTTTAACATTTAATCATTTTAACCTACTAGTCTCTATTTTCATGCTACTAGTACTTATTTTTTAGATACTAGTATCTATTCCATTAAGTACTAGTACTTATTCATTAGCGACTAGTGCTTATTCTGTTTAGAATATTCAAAGTGCTTATTAGTTTAACCCTTTAAGGCCTTGTCTTTTTGGATATATATCTTTTTTTTATATAAAAAAAATGTGCATACAACCCATATATTTTAAATGTATTGTTTGCTTTAAATTAAATTAAGATTGTATGTTTGGTTTTTGAACCTAAATAAATTTAAAATTAATGTGCTATATTTCAGATCAATATATTTGTTTTCCTTCATTTTAATCAACAACTAACTTTATTCTCATCTGAATTATAAATAACTTATTTCTGTATAAAATAAAAAATCCCGAATAATCCAGACCAACCAGAGCGCACTATTTCTACAACATCATCAGTGCTGAAGCGGAACTACCAGAGCCGTTCGGCAGATAGCGAGCAGATATTTTGTGTCACGTTGTGCACAATAACCCTAAAGGCACCAGGGTGGCGGTGCCACCGGCTTTATATATATATATATATATATATATATATATATAAATATAGCTGCGAGCAGCGATGAAGGGCCAAAGCCGGCGGCACCGCCACCCCGGTGCCTTTAGGTAACTAAAGGCACCGGGGTTGCGGTGCCACCGGCTTGGGCCCGTAATCGCTGCTCGCAGCTATATATTTTTTTTTTTTTCTCCTCTTTTATTTTTCTTACGACTATTCGGGCACTTTTGGGGCTCTTAACGTGCACGAAAACTCTTGAAACTTTGCACACGGGTCAGAACCCGCGGCCATCAGGGTCGGGGTGAAGATGGTACCCGGGCGTGGCAGGGGGGCTCGACAGCGCCCCCTGGAATGGGCTCCGAAAACTTGGTCCATAAATCAAACACGCTTGTATGTAAGAATATGAAACTCGGTACACATATAGATCTCATCGGTTCATATATACTTCATGCTCTTACTTTTTACCCCAGCCCAACAGGAAGTCGGCTATTTAGGGTTGTTTGTAAAACGCATGCAATGGAATTTAAAGTACTTCTCCTAGAGAATTCAAAGAAATGCCACGAAACTCGGTCAGCATGAACTCAAGACATTGAGGATGAAAAATTGCGAGGGGATTTTTGATATCTCGAACGGTTTGGCCGTGGCGAGGAAACGAAATTATGGCGAGAAACGTGAAACAGGAAGTGTGTTATAACTTCTACATACATTAACTGATCTTGATGAAACTTCAGCAGTGTGTTCGCTGTAAGAGGCCGATCACATGGATGTGACTTTTGTGAGTCAAAGTTATAGCGCCACCAACTGGCAGCAGGAAGTGTGTCACTTTCAAAATGCTTTGAAAGCACCCTCTTATTTTTACCCGATTTGCTTCAAACTTCACTACTATAATGTAAACATACGCCAGATGTAGACCTGTGAATGGATTCTTGATATCTTTGATACTGTTACCGTGGCAACACATCAAACTTCAAAATTCTTTTTTGAGGCTTTTGAGACTCTTAGCATGCTTGAAATTGCATGAAACTCGACAGACATGTCACATATATTAGCCAGTAGACATGTGCAAAGTTTCAGGAACGGGCGTGGTGCAGGGACTCAGTAGCGCCACCTTTTGACAAAAGTGAGAGGGTTAGTTTCATAGTTTTACCTGCAATCTTAAAACTCGGTAGGCATATTGTTCAGATCAAGCCGGACAACTTTCTAATTTACAGATTTTGGTTCCGAACAACAGGAAGTCAGATATTTTGGTTTGAATGGGATGTTTTGGAGTAATCTCTGTCACTCTCTCCCTCTCTCTGCATACCTCTGTGTCTGTGGGGGGAGGGGGATGTGTCTGTTTGAGTGACAAAGCTTTTAATTATTGTTGATCAAGGTTTTGGGGGCTTTTGGGGCCCTTAACATCCTCTAAAACTCTTGAAACTTTGCACACGGGTCAGAACCCGTGGCCATCAGGGCCGGACTGAAGCTGGTACCCGGGCGTGGCAGGGCGGACCGACAGCGCCCCCTGGACTGGGATTCGAACACTTGTCCATAAATCAAAGACACTTGCATGTAATAATATGAAACTCGGTACACTTATAGATCTCATTGGGTTGAACAACTTTCGTGCTCTAAGTTTTACGACATCCCAACAGGAAGCCGGCTATCATGGTTTGTTTGGAAACGCATACCCCTGAAATTCTATTTAATTCTCCTTGGGAATTGATCGGATTTCAAGCAAACTCGGTCAGCATGACGTCAAGACATTGATGATGCTAAATTCCGGAGGGATTTTTGATATCTCGAACGGTTTGGCCGTGGCGAGGAAATTAATTTTATGACTAAAAAAGGACACATAAAGTGTGTTATAACTTTGCTCGTTTTACCTACAGTTACAAAACTTGCCACACATATTGTTCTCATCAAGCCAATCGACTTTCTAATTTAAAGTCATTAGCTCAGAGCAACAGAAAGTCAGATATTGTAGTTTGAATGGATTTCTTGTCCCCCTGCCATTCTGTTTGTGTGTGTGTGTGTGTGTCTGTGGGGGGAAGGGGGAAGGGGGAAGGGGCTCTTTGAGTGATAGTTTAGTTTAAACACCAACTCATACATAGGGCCATACTGCCCTCTTGTGTTCAAAATTATATACATATTTGGTATGTGACTGAGGATCGAGAGCTTTTAAATACGGACGTCCACATTGATAATGGTGGCGCTTGCAGAGCGCTCGAATGAATAAATTAACTAAACGTTCGCTCAGCTCTGCTCGCTCGTCGCCATGGACGCGCACCGTTATGAATGCCCAGTGTTTCCCCTAGGATTTTTTTTCAGGGGGGGGGGGGTGGGGGATTGGGGGGACCTGCTAGTGTTGCGGAGCAGGTGTATTACGAATACGTGGTGTAAATTGTTTAGCAATCAAAAAGCATGTCTAATTAATTGAAATAGTGTATTATGAATCATTAAACGTATACAACATTTAAAAAAATATATGAAAAAAAATGTCACACTAATTCTGTGTTGTGTTTTTTCTGGTAATAAAATGAAGACATAAAACACAAATTTTATCATTTATCATCAATTTTAATCATATGAAATTAAATAAACTTTTTGTCAAATAACGTGCTGCACAATGAGCTTTACTGTTAAAATTAAAACATGGATTATTCCTTAAATTCAGTTTTGATGATAATTTATTTGGATTAGTGTTAGTATTATTACATTGGGACATATCTAAATTCTACTGTACACCGGTAATATATTTCTGTCAAGTTAAACCGAACTTTTATTTTGACGGGTTGCCGTGAAGACATTTTGAGTTTGTTTGTTTATGTCATAATGATAGTTTTTCTCAAATGAAGCGGTTAAATGATCACGAAGTGACTTTCGGAGTGGATCTAGAGCCTAAATACTAGTATCTATTAATAGGTACTAGTATCTAAAAGGTAATTTTCTCTCTCTCTCTCTCTCTCTCTCTCTCTCTCTCTCTGAGCCAATATGGCAAGCCGTTTTAACATTTAATCATTTTAACCTACTAGTCTCTATTTTCATGCTACTAGTACTTATTTTTTAGATACTAGTATCTATTCCATTAAGTACTAGTACTTATACATTAGCGACCAGTGCTTATTCTGTTTAGAATATTCAAAGTGCTTATTCAATTTTTAAGCTTATTTATATTTTCAGAGCAGAAAATCCGATTTTTCTGCTTATTCAATATTGCATCTAAAATGTAAGTGACTTGACGTGTGTGTGTGTGTGTGTGTGTGTGTGTGTGTGTGTGTGTGTGTGTGTGTGTGAGAGAGAGATTGTGTCTGTTACAGTGACAAGAGTTTAACCCTTTAAGGCCTTGTCTTTTTGGATATATATCTTTTTTTTTTTATAAAAAAAAAAGTGCATACACGCCATATATTTTAAATGTATTGTTTGCTTTAAATTAAATTAAGATTGTATGTTTGGTAATTGAACCTAAATAAATTTAAAACTAATGTGCTATATTTCAGATAAATATATTTGTTTTCCTTCATTTTAATCAACACTAACTTTATTCTCATCTGAATTATAAATAACTTATTTCTGTATAAAATAAAAAATCCCGAATAATCCAGACCAACCAGAGCGCACTATTTCTACAACATCATCAGTGTTGAAGCAGAACTACCAGAGCCGTTCGGCAGAAAGCGAGCAGATATTTTGTGTCACGTCGTGCACAATAACCCTAAAGGCACCAGGGTGGCGGTGCCACCGGCTTTATATATATATATATATATATATATATATATAAATATAGCTGCGAGCAGCGATGAAGGGCCAAAGCCGGCGGCACCGCCACCCCGGTGCCTTTAGGTAACTAAAGGCACCGGGGTTGCGGTGCCACCGGCTTGGGCCCGTAATCGCTGCTCGCAGCTATATATATTTTTTTTTTTTCTCCTCTTTTATTTTTCTTACGACTATTCGGGCACTTTTGGGGCTCTTAACGTGCACGAAAACTCTTGAAACTTTGCACGCGGGTCAGAACCCGCGGCCATCAGGGTCGGGGTGAAGATGGTACCCGGGCGTGGCAGGGGGGCTCGACAGCGCCCCCTGGAACGGGGTCCGAAAACTTGGTCCATAAATCAAACACGCTTGTATGTAAGAATATGAAACTCGGTACACATATAGATCTCATCGGTTCATATATACTTCATGCTCTTACTTTTTACCCCAGCCCAACAGGAAGTCGGCTATTTAGGGTTGTTTGTAAAACGCATGCAATGGAATTTAAAGTACTTCTCCTAGAGAATTCAAAGAAATGCCTCGAAACTCGGTCAGCATGAAGTCAAGACATTGAGGATGAAAAATTGCGAGGGGATTTTTGATATCTCGAACGGTTTGGCCGTGGCGGGGAAACGAAATTATGGCGAGAAACGTGAAACAGGAAGTGTGTTATAACTTCTGCATACATTAACTGATCTTGATGAAACTTCACCAGTGTGTTCGTTGTAAGAGCCCGATCACATGGATGTGACTATTGTGAGTCAAAGTTATAGCGCCACCAACTGGCAGCAGGAAGTGTGTCACTTTCAAAATGCTTCGAAATCACCCTCTTATTTTAACCCAATTTGCTTCAAACTTCATCTGTATAATGTAAACATACGCCAGATGTAGACCTGTGAATGGATTCTTGATATCTTTGATACTGTTGCCGTGGCAACACATCAAACTTTAAAATTATTTTTTGATGCTTTTGAGACTCTTAGCATGCTTGAAATTGCATGAAACTCGACAGACATGTCACATATATTAGCCAGTAGACATGTGCAAAGTTTCAGGAACGGGCGTGGTGCAGGGACTCAGTAGCGCCACCTTTTGACAAAAGTGAGAGGGTTAGTTTCATAGTTTTACCTGCAATCTTAAAACTCGGTAGGCATATTGTTCAGATCAAGCCGGACAACTTTCTAATTTACAGTTTTTGGTTCCGAACAACAGGAAGTCAGATATTTTGGTTTGAATGGGATGTTTTGGAGTAATCTCTGTCCCTCTCTCCCTCTCTCTGCATACCTCTGTGTCTGTGGGGGGAGGGGGATGTGTCTGTTTGAGTGACAAAGCTTTTAATTATTGTTGATCAAGGTTTCGGGGGCTTTTGGGGCCCTTAACATCCTCTAAAACTCTTGAAACTTTGCACACGGGTCAGAACCCGTGGCCATCAGGGCCGGACTGAAGCTGGTACCCGGGCGTGGCAGGGCGGACCGACAGCGCCCCCTGGACTGGGATTCGAACACTTGTCCATAAATCAAAGACACTTGCATGTAATAATATGAAACTCGGTACACTTATAGATCTCATTGGGTTGAACAACTTTCGTGCTCTAAGTTTTACGACATCCCAACAGGAAGCCGGCTATCATGGTTTGTTTGGAAACGCATACCCCTGAAATTCTATTTAATTCTCCTTGGGAATTGATCGGATTTCAAGCAAACTCGGTCAGCATGATGTCAAGACATTGATGATGCTAAATTCCGGAGGGATTTTTGATATCTCGAACGGTTTGGCCGTGGCGAGGAAATTAATTTTATGACTAAAAAAGGACACATAAAGTGTGTTATAACTTTGCTCGTTTTACCTACAGTTACAAAACTTGCCACGCATATTGTTCTCATCAAGCCAATCGACTTTCTAATTTAAAGTCATTAGCTCAGAGCAACAGAAAGTCAGATATTGTAGTTTGAATGGATTTCTTGTCCCCCTGCCATTCTGTTTGTGTGTGTGTGTGTGTGTCTGTGTGGGGAGGGGCTCTTTGAGTGATAGTTTAGTTTAAACACCAACTCATACATAGGGCCATACTGCCCTCTTGTGTTCAAAATTATATACATATTTGGTATGTGACTGAGGATCGAGAGCTTTTAAATACGGACGTCCACATTGATAATGGTGGCGCTTGCAGAGCGCTCGAATGAATAAATTAACTAAACGTTCGCTCAGCTCTGCTCGCTCGTCGCCATGGACGCGCACCGTTATGAATGCCCAGTGTTTCCCCTAGGATTTTTTTTCAGGGGGGGGGGGGGATTGGGGTAACTGCTAGTGTTGCGGAGCGGGCGTATTACGAATACGTGGTGTAAATTTTTTAGCAATCAAAAAGCATGTCTAATTAATTGAAATAGTGCATTATGAATCATTAAACGTATACAACATTTAAAAAAAATATGAAAAAAAATGTCACACTAATTCTGTGTTGTGTTTTTTCTGGTAATAAAATGAAGGCATAAAACACAAATTTTATCATTTATCATCAATTTTAATCATATGAAATTAAATAAACTTTTTGTCAAATAACGTGCTGCACAATGAGCTTTACTGTTAAAATTAAAACATGGATTATTCCTTAAATTCAGTTTTGATGATAATTTATTTGGATTAGTGTTAGTATTATTACATTGGGACATATCTAAATTCTACTGTACAACGGTAATATATTTCTGTCAAGTTAAACCGAACTTTTATTTTGACGGGTTGCCGTGAAGACCTTTTGAGTTTGTTTGTTTATGTCATAATGATAGTTTTTCTCAAATGAAGCGGTTAAATGATCATGAAGTGACTTTCGGAGTGGATCTAGAGCCTAAATACTAGTATCTATTAATAGGTACTAGTATCTAAAAGGTAATTTTCTCTCTCTCTAAATTGCCAGGGGATTTTTCATATCTCGAACGGTTTGGCCGTGGCGAGGAAACAAATTTATGGCGAATAATGGAAACAGGAAGTGTGTTATAACTTCTGCATACATTAACTGATCTTGATGAAACTTCAACAGTGTGTTCGCTGTAAGAAGCCGATCACATGGATGTGACTATTGTGAGTCAAAGTTATAGCGCCACCAACTGGCAGCAGGAAGTGTGTCACTTTCAAAATGCTTTGAAATCACCCTCTTATTTTTACCCGATTTGCTTCAAACTTGATGTGTATAATGTAGACACTCGCCAGATGTAGACCTGTGAAAGGATTATTGATATCTTAGATACTGTTGCCATGGCAACGCATCAAACTTTAATATTCTTTTTGGATGCTTTTGAGACTCTTAGCATGCCTGAAATTGCTTAAAATTGCATGAAACTCGACAGACAGATCACATTTATTAGCCAGTAGACATGTGCAAAGTTTCAGAAACGGGCGTGGTGCAGGGGCTCAGTAGCGCCACCTTTTGTGACAAAAGTGGGTGGAGGGGGGGGGGGGGGGGGTTACTTTCATCTACAGTTACAAAACTTTTTCAACTTGATGAAAATACATTAAAGATGCTAAATTGTGAACGGATATTGAATATCTCAAACGGTTTTGCTATGGCGAGGGATTATGGCAAAAAGAGAATCAGGAAATGTCTCATATCTTTCTAAAATGTAATTATACACCATTTATTTTTCTATAAAATTATACTAATATTAGAACTAAACCCATTGTATTCCTTTTTTTCAATTTAAGATTTATGTTTAAGTTTAAAAACAGCCAGAATGGTTGTTTAGCCAAAAAAATAAAAAAATAAAAATCATTCACAGTGCTTTACTGCCCTCTTGTGTTCAAAATCAGGTAGGCCAATTGTATTAAATTGTAGGGATGCTACTATGGGAATATTTTCCCACCGTGACTCAGCTGGGGGCTTTAAAGTCGCTAACTTGAAAGCGAAAGTAACGGACGTCTCCACAAGACGTGCAGCTGTGAGCATTTTCGTTTCATTTTAAAAGAAGCCCCATTTCGGGGGCGGATTTCTTGAATGTATTTTACAAAATCACAATGTTGTGTTTGATTGCGAGTATCCAAAAATAAGTAAACACTTTGCAGTTTGAATGATCTTCTTGAATAAAATGACGGAGTAGCCAATGTTTCCACTGTTCGATCGCGGACGTCCACACGGACATTGATAATGGTGGTGCGTGCAGAGCGCTCGAGGGAATTCCTATGGAAGTAGGAATGAACTAAAAAACGTTCACTCTGTTCTGCTCGCTCATCGTCGTGGACGCGCAGCGTTATGAATGCCCGTGTGATGCAGCATAACACAGCAGAGAGAGACGCTCACTCTCAACTCGTGATTAATGAAATTTGACTCCGGTTGCTGATCTTTGCTGCAACTTTCGTTCAGCTCACAATTTAGTAAGCAAACCCGTTCAGGTTTTAATTGTAGTGACTAAATGATTTTATTAAACACACACACACACACACACACACAAACACACACATCAAATTGACGGTGGGGGGCAATGGTATATTTAAATCTGCATATTGTAATATATGCAGGGCACCCCGGTCCAGTCTTATTAAATGTATGCTTCATCTTTCATTTTTAATTTGTAAATTTGAAAAATAAATTCAATTATTTAGAATGATAAGACACTATATGGCTTTTACTCTAGGTAGGGCTGATCAAATTAAATCGTTTACACTGAAAAATAACAATGCATTAAATAATGTTATGAGATTGTTTTAAATATAAGTCAATTAAAAATCGTTGGGAAGAATGATACTTTTACAGTTTTTTACAATCACTTTGCTACTATTTTCAGAACCTTGATGTCATTTTTCAAAACTCTAGACACAAAACTCAAAACGATAATCACTTGTAACACAGGCTGTCTAATGTTCAAAACATTGCATTGTGCATTCACATCTTTAAAGAAATCTTGCACTTGCACAATCATTGGTTCAAAAAACAAATTAACTGTGAAATACCATTGAAACATAACTATAGATCACCCACACACAAGCAACCGATAGTTTCACTGTGTCATTGTTCGTACAATCATTAAATATTGTAGAGCAAAATAGGTGATACAGGTTTCATTATGGTACTACATGTACAGTAAATACATCTCTGTAAAAGTACTGCAGTAGTAGAGAGAATATTACAGACACAGTGGAATCATTGTGAACAAAGTTTGTAATATATTGATGCAAAACACTACAGTACAATCACAACATGGTTTTTTGAATCAACGCAAAAATAATTAGCTATGAAATAGAAAAGAAAAGACAGTACTGTAAAACATCAAATGCAGTGTTCCTCAACTTGCTGTAAGAAACTAAACAGGAGTGATTACTGTACTTCTACACTGTCATCAACTCTGTGTTGTGGATTTGGCCACAGGTTCTCATCTACATCACAATGGATGTTGGAAAATGACATCTTGGAAAAAACCTTTGGCATGGCGAGTCCAGGCCTGACACTGCTCTGCTGTGATTGGCAGAATTGGACACGCAGTTACAAGGGCCTGCATCTATACAGTACTGTACTGTCAATACTGTACATAGTCTGAAAAGGTGGTACAGTATTTGGCACCATAGACACAGTGTCTGATGAAGCATTACAGTATGATAAAATATTAGGCTACATCCATGGATATTGTAGTCTAATTGGTTCATGCCATGCTAATTGGTGACAATGAATCTCATTATCTTGAAACTTTCATGATTTACTGTAAACATGGGATATTGTTTGTCTGTTTCCATACAACTATGCATTAAGAGTAATGCAACAGTTACTTATCATTTTGAGCAGCTGTATCAATTGACAGTTAGATCATTGTAAGGAAATGAATAGACACTCATTTGAAATGTAATGTGTGAATTGCCTTTTGAAATAGTAGTACTTTGATGTTAAGTTGTGTCATATTGAACAGGTGATCTTTGTTGAATGAACAAATGATCTAAGTTTTATGTGTATTGTATCCAAGCAATTGAGAAAAGGGTTAGAGTTTTGAAAAATGTGCTTTTTGATCATTGGTTGTGAGTTTTGTGTCTAGAGTTGTGAAAAATGACATCAAGGTTCTGAAAATAGTAACAAAGTGATTGTAAAAAACTGTAAACATAACACTAAACCGTCATTAGGTGTCGCCAGGCGACCGTCTTAATGAGCGAGTCATTGATTCATTCGTTCAAACAATTCGTTCGAACGGTTGAGTCATTCATGAATGAGACAGATTATGGATTGGTCATTGAATCTTTGAGTCAACCGATTCGTTCAAAATGCTGAATCATTCAGTAATGAGAACGCGTTGCTGTGAGATGCTCGATGGTTCTGCTGTGATCTTTGTTTAACTATTTTCGCTGCTGAAACAGAAAAAAGTCAATATTGCATCTAAAATGTAAGTGATTTGACTTGTGTGTTTGTGTGTGTGTGTGATTGTGTCTGTTACAGTGATTGTTTAACCCTTGTTAAAGTTTAGGCCTTGTCTTTTTGGATATATATCTTTTTATATAAAAAAATAGGCATACAACCCATATATTTTAAATGTATTGTTTGCTTTAAATTACATTAAGATTTGTATGTTTGGTAATTGAACCTGAATGAATTTTAAATGAATGTGCTATATATCAGATCATATATTTGTTTTCCTTAAAATTTAAACTAACACTAACTTTATTCTCATCTGAATGATAGATTATTTATTTCTGTATATAATAAAAACACATTTGATTTTTCTTTTTTAATCAATGTAGAATGTGTAACTGAAAAAATAAACAGATTAGGGCTCTGTTCGAGACCAAGAAATGAAAACCAATGCAATATGCTGAATGTCCAAAAGATTTTTTTTGCTTTTAAACTACGTGTGTGTGTGTGTGTGTGTGTGTGTGTGTGTGTGTGTGTGTGTGTGTGTGTGTGTGTGTGTGTGTGTAAGAGATTTTGGTTGGGTGACATTTGTAGTTTACAGTTTGACAAAAGCACAATGTTGTGTTTTATTGCGATTGTACACAAATATAAGTAAACAGTTTGCAGATTGAATAATGTCCTGTATGAACAAAAGGACGGAGTATGTTTTTATGTCTACATTGTTCAATCACGTCTCTCACACACACACACACACACACACACACACACACACACACACACACACACACACACACACACAAACACCAATGCAAGCTCTACAGCACACATAATTCATTAATTAATAATTCATTACATTTATATAGCGCTTTTCTAGGCACTCAAAGCGCTTCACATAGAAGGGGGAACACATCTTCTCAACAGTCAAAGCGGGGTTAAGTTATTACCCGTCATGCACAGTAACACTTAAGGCACCAGGGTGGCGGTGCCACCGGCTTGTTTATATATATATATATATATATATATATATATATATATATATATATATATATATATATATATATAAATATAGCTGCGAGCAGCGATGAAGGGCCAAAGCCGGCGGCACCGCCACTCCGGTGCCTTTAGGTTACTAAAGGCACCGGGGTTGCGGTGCCACCGGCTTGGGCCCGTAATCGCTGCTCGCAGCTATATTTATTATTATTATTATTATTTTATCGACTATTCGGGCACTTTTGGGGCTCTTAACGTGCACGAAAACTCTTGAAACTTTGCACACTGGTCAGAACCCGCGGCCATCAGGGCCGGGCTGAAGCTGGTACCCGGGCGTGGCAGGGGGGCTCGACAGCGCCCCCTGGAACGGGGTCCGAAAACTTGGTCCATAAATCAAACACGCTTCCATGTAATAATATGAAACTCGGTACACATATAGATCTCATCGGTTCATATATCCTTTGTACTTTTACTTTTTACCCCAGCCCAACAGGAAGTCGGCTATTATGGTTTGTTTGGAAGCGTATGCCCCTGGAATTCGATATACTCCTCCTAGAGAATTCAACCAATCGCAAGGAAACTCGGTCAGCATGATGTCAAGACATTGAGGATGAAAAATTGCCAGGGGATTTTTCATATCTCGAACGGTTTGGCCGTGGCGAGGAAACGAATTTATGGCGAATAATGGAAACAGGAAGTGTGTTATAACTTCTGCATACATTAACTGATCTTGATGAAACTTCAACAGTATGTTCGCTGTAAGAGGCCGATCACATGGATGTGACTATTGTGAGTCAAAGTTATAGCGCCACCAACTGGCAGCAGGAAGTGTGTCACTTTCTAAATGCTTTTGACAAAAGTGGGGGGGTTAGTTTTATCTACAGTTACAAAACTCAGCGTGTATATTCTTCTCCTCAAGCCAAACAACTTTCTAATTTAAAGTAATTAGCTCCGACCCTCAGAAAGTCAGATATTGTGGTTTGAATAGGGTCATTTTCTCTCTCTCTCTCTCTGAGCCAATATGGCAAGCCGCTTTAACATTTAATCATTTTAACCTACTAGTCTCTATTTTCATGCTACTAGTACTTATTTTTAGATACTAGTATCTATTCCATTAAGTACTGGTACTTATTCATTAGCGACTAGTGCTTATTCTTTAGTACTAGTGCCTATTCTTTAGATACTAGTGCTTATTCTTTAGATATTCTTTTGAATACGTATTAGTAGCTAATGAATAAGTACTGGTATCTATTTAATAGGTACTAGTATCTAATGACTTAGTACTAGTATTTATTGAATAAATACTAGTATCTATTAATAGGTACTAGTATCTAAAAGGTCATTTTCTCTTTCTCTCTCTCTGAGCCAATATGGCAAGCCGTTTTAACATTTAATCATTTTAACCTACTAGTCTCTATTTTCATGCTACTAGTACTTATTTTTTAGATACTAGTATCTATTCCATTAAGTACTAGTACTTATTCATTAGCGACTAGTGCTTATTCTGTTTAGAATATTCAAAGTGCTTATTCAATTTTTTTGCTTATTTATATTTTCAGAGCAGAAAATCCGATTTTTCTGCTTATTCAATATTGCATCTAAAAATGTAAGTGACTTGACGTGTGTGTGTGTGTGTGTGAGAGAGAGAGATGTGTCTGTTACAGTGACAAGAGTTTAACCCTTTAAGGCCTTGTCTTTTTGGATATATATTTTTTTTATTTAAAAAAATGTGCATACAACCCATATATTTTAAATGTATGGTTTGCTTTAAATTAAATTAAGATTGTATGTTTGGTAATTGAACCTAAATAAATTTTAAATTAATGTGCTATATTTCAGATCAATATATTTGTTTTCCTTCATTTTAATCAACACTAACTTTTAGGGCTGCAACAACGAATCGATTAAATCGATTAAAATCGATTTTTGAAAGAGTTGGCAACGAATTACATAATCGATTCGTTGCATCGCGCGACACGGAAATGTTTGAGTATAAAAAAAAAATTAAAAGGGGATGCGCGGAGCACTGTCGCTCAATCGCGGAGCGAGCGCGAGAGAGACCGAGTGTGTCCGAGATCGCGCGCACGAGAGAGAGAGAGACCGAGTGTGTCCGAGATCGCGCGCACGAGAGAGAGAGAGACCGAGTGTGTCCGAGATCCCGCGCACGAGAGAGAGAGAGAGAGAGAGAGAGAGAGAGAGAGAGAGACCGAGTGTGTCCGAGATCGCGCGCACGAGAGAGAGAGACCGAGTGTGTCCGAGATCGCGCGCACGAGAGAGAGAGACCGAGTGTGTCCGAGATCGCGCGCACGAGAGAGAGAGACCGAGTGTGTCCGAGCATTGGTAATTTGGTACATACTACAGTAATATATAATTAGGCCTACTATATAAGATATAAATAAAAATAACAATTACATTCTTACCACTGAATTAGCTGACTGTGATTTGAATCAGATAGACAGACGATGAAAACAGTTTCTTTTCTGTCCAAATAGCCTACCACTACAAGGGCAGGGGAATATTTTTTCCACAATTTGCAGCACTGATTTTTTCGATCTTTACTCTAATGACTCAGAGAAACACTATACGTATATAAACAAAATACCTTACACACCATAGGAGATGGTCAATCCATTGTATTTGTTTTTAAAATATTATTTAATATTGTATTTATATTTTATATACATTGTATTTATAATTAATATTAGGATAGACTACAGATATTATCTTCTCTTATAATTATTATTATTGCTATTATTATTACCTATTATAGGTAATATGATAATAGGTGCATTTGCTTGTTAAAAAATGTCAAACATTTTGTTAAAGATTATAACATCTTTGACTAAAACAAAACACAAGTTTGTGAGTGTGTGCATCTGTGAGTGTGTGCTAGTGTGGTGTAGAGAACAAGTTCTGACGTTCAAACAAATCCTGTTAAGTTTTCTGATTGGTATTTTTCTTTATTTTTTATCAATTATTTATTGTTCTGACAGCAGCTCACTTTATTTTTAAAAAGCATATATTATTTGGCAGATGTAAAGCATACATGTGTATGTTTTTGGTTAGTCTATTTTTTTGCACTGGACTTTTTTTCACGGTGAATTTGCACTGTCAGTTCTGTTTTTTAATAAAGGATTGGAAATTAATGCTTTTTTTTATTATCCGATTCATCGATTAATCGTAAAAATAATCGACAGATTAATCGATTATTAAAATAATCGTTAGTTGCAGCCCTACTAACTTTATTCTCATCTGAATTATAAAGAATTTATTTCTGTATAAAATAAAAAATCCCGAATAATCCAGACCAACCAGAGCGCACTATTTCTACAACATCATCAGTGCTGAAGCGAAACTACCAGAGCCGTTCGGCAGATAGCAAGCAGATATTTTGTGTCACGTCGTGCACAATAACCCTAAAGGCACCAGGGTGGCGGTGCCACCGGCTTTATATATATATATATATATATATATATATATATATATATATAAATATAGCTGCGAGCAGCGATGAAGGGCCCAAGCCGGCGGCACCGCCACCCTGGTGCCTTTAGGTAACTAAAGGCACCGGGGTTGCGGTGCCACCGGCTTGGGCCCGTAATCGCTGCTCGCAGCTATATTTATTATTATTATTATTATTTTACTACCTTTTGGGCACTTTTGGGGGCCTTAACGTGCTCGAAAACTCTTGAAACTTTGCACACATCTCAGAACCCGCGGCCATCAGGGCCGGGCTGAAGCTGGTACCCGGGCGTGGCAGGGGGGCTCGACAGCGCCCCCTGGAACGGGGTTTGAACACTTGGTCCATAAATCAAACACGCTTGCATGTAATAATATGAAACTCAGTACACATATAGATCTCATCGGTTCATATATACTTCATGCTCTTACTTTTTACCCCAGCCCAACAGGAAGTCGGCTATTAAGGGTTGTTTGGAAAACACATGCAATGGAATGTGAAATACTCCTCCTAGAGAATTCAAACACACGGCACGAAACTCGGTCAGCATGAAGTCAAGACACTGAGGATGAAAAATTGCCAGGGGATTTTTGATATCTCGAACGGTTTGGCCGTGGCGAGTAAACGAAATTATGGCGAGAAACGTGAAACAGGAAGTGTGTTATAACTACTGCATACATTAACTAATCTTGATGAAACTTCAGCAGTGTGTTCGTTGTAAGAGCCCGATCACATGGATGTGACTATTGTGAGTCAAAGTTATAGCGCCACCAACTGGCAGCAGGAAGTGTGTCACTTTCAAAATGCTTTTAAATCACCCTCTTATTTTTACCCGATTTGCTTCAAACTTCATGTGCATAATGTAGACACACGCCAGATGTAGACCTGTGAAAGGATTATTGATATCTTAGATACTGTTGCCATGGCAATGCATCAAACATTAATATTCCTTTTTTTAAGCTTTTTCATGCTTTTTTATGCTTTCGGGCACTTTTGGGGTTCTTAACGTGCTCGAAAACTCTTGAAACTTTGCACACGGGACAAAACCCACGGCCATCAGGGCCAGGCTGAAGCTGGTACCCGGGCGTGGCAGGGGGGCTCGACAGCGCCCCCTTGAACGGGTCAGACAATTTGGTCCATATATCCAACACGCTTTACCCTATTTGCTTCAAACTTGATGTGTATAATGTAGACACAAGCCAGATGTAGACCTGTGAAAGGATTGTTGATATCTTAGATGCTGTTGCCGTGACAACGCATCAAACTTTAATATTCTTTTTGGATACTTTTGAGATTCTTAGCGCACTTTTGGGGCCCTTAACATGCTCAAAAACTCTTGAAACTTTGCACACGGGTCAGAAACCGCGGCCATCAGGGCCGGGCTGAAGCTGGTACCCGGGCGTGGCAGGGGGGCTCGACAGCGCCCCCTGGAACGGGGTCCGAAAACTTGGTCCATAAATCAAACAGGCTTTACCCGATTTGCTTCAAACTTGATGTGTATAATGTAGACACACGCCAGATGTAGACCTGTGAAAGGATTGTTGATATCTTAGATGCTGTTGCCGTGACAACGCTTCAAACTTTAATATTCTTTTTGGATACTTTTGAGACTCTCAGCGCACTTTTGGGGCCCTTAACATGCTCAAAAACTCTTGAAACTTTGCACACGGGTCAGAACCCGCGGCCATCAGGGCCGGGCTGAAGCTGGTACCCGGGCGTGGCAGGGGGGCTCGACAGCGCCCCCTGGAACAGGGTCCGAAAACTTGGTCCATAAATCAAACACGCTTGAATGTAATAATATGAAACTCGGTACACATATAGATCTCATCGATTCATATATCCTTTGTACTTTTACTTTTTACCCCAGCCCAACAGGAAGTCGGCTATTATGGTTTGTTTGGAAGCGTATGCCCCTGGAATTCGATATACTCCTCCTAGAGAATTCAACCAATCGCCATGAAACTCGGTCAGCATGAAGTCAAGACATTGAGGATGAAAAGTTGCCAGGAGATTTTTGATATCTCGAACGGTTTGGCCGTGGCGAGGAAACGAATTTATGGCGAATAAAGGAAACAGGAAGTGTGTTATAACTTCTGCATACATTAACTGATCTTGATGAAACTTCAGCAGTGTGTTCGCTGTAAGAGTCCGATCACATGGATGTGACTATTGTGAGTCAAAGTTATAGCGCCACCAACTGGCAGCAGGAAGTGTGTCACTTCATAAAGGCTTTGAAATCACCCTCTTATTTTTACCCAATTTGCTTCAAACTTTATGTGTATAATGTAGACACACGGCAGATGTAGACCTGAGAAAGGATTATTGATATCTTAGATACTGTTGCCGTGGCAACGCATCAAACTTTATTATTCTTTGTTGATGCTTTTGAGACTCTTAACATACTTGAAATTGCATGAAACCCGACAGACACATCACATTTATTAGACAGTAGACATGTGCAGAGTTTCAGAAACGGGCATGGTGAGAGCAATTAGAGAATAATGTTTAAGTTTAAAAACAGCCAGAATGGTTGTTTAGTCAAAAAATTTTTTTTTCCAAATCATACATAGTGTTATACTGCCCTCTTGTGTTCAAAATCAGGTAAAAAGCGAAAGTAAAATAAGGACGTCTGCACAATTCATTAATAATGGTGCAGAGTAGAGTGAGCTTTTTCAATTAATTCCTATGGAAGTAGGAATGAACTAAACAACGTTCGCTCTGTTCTGCTCGTCCCTCACCGTGGGCGCGCAGAGTTATGAATGCCCGTGCAGCCGTGAGCATTTTAGTTTCATTTTAAAATTAGCGCCATTTCGGGGGACGTATTACTTTAATTTATTTAACAAAAACACAATGTTGTGTTTTATTGCGAGTGTACACAAATATAAGTAAACACTTTGACGTTTGAATGATGTCCTGTATGAAGAAAATGACGGAGTATGTTTCACTGTTCAATCGCGCTGAGCCACCCAGACCCCCACACACACACTGACACACACACACACACACACACACACACAAACACACACACACACACACACACACAATAATAAAACATTCAACCTAACATATACAAATTACACTGCTATGTTGAAATAGTCAGTAGTACAATTTGTATCATTCACAGTAAGCACCGCTCCACTGTGATTTTTCCAAGCACATTTTTGCACAAGTGAAGAGGATGATTTTTTCCGTCGATATTGGAACGTGAGTGAAGTACAAAGCCTGTAATAAAGAATAGTTTAGCATCCAAATACATCGCAAATGTTGCAACATTTAGATTCTAAAGAGAGATTTACGTGAGCCTAACACCACTTACTTTTACTTTTGTTTTAAATTATTTCGTTTTGGCTTTATTATAGTTATTTTTTTATTCGTGTTCTGTTCTGAATATCATTAAATTTAAAGGATTTGTTGTGGAATATTTTGAGTGTATAATCAAATAACACTAAACCGTCACTAGGTGTCGCCAGGCGACCGTCTTAATGAGCGGGTCATTGATTCATTCGTTCAAACGATTCGTTTGAACGACTGAGTCATTCATGAATGAGACAGATGTTTATGGATTGGTCATTGAATCTTTGAGTCAACAAATTTGTTCAAAATGCTGAATCATTCAGTAATGAGAAAACACGTTGCTGTGAGATGCAATGGTTCTGCTGTGATCTTTGTTTAACTATTTTCGCTGCTGAAACAGAAGAACAGTCAATATTGCATCTAAAATGTAAGTGACTTGACACGTGTGTGTGTGTGTGTGTGTGTGTGTGTGCGTGTGAGTGCGTGCGTGCGTGCGTGCGTGTGTGTGTGTGTGTGTGTGTGTGTGTGTGTGTGTGCAATCAATCCCAGGTAAGAGGCATGAATAATGAGAATTGGACTTCTAGGAGTGAGGTTAATATTCCGGAGACGGTTCCCTCGGATTGTGAAAAGGAGGCGGCGCGGGAGTGGCCAGGCATTGCGCTACTTCTATTTCAAAGTTTAAAACAATGCTAATATCATTTTTTTGAACGATTTCATTACAAATGTTTATTTTATATATTTATAAAATATTATAAAATATAATAACTATGTTTTGTCCTATTAACAAAAGACAGGCAATGTACTATTAACAAATGTTAATAGTTTTTTAAAAGTTAAAATGATACTTTATGCATTTGTTTTGTGTCAGATGATTAACAATATAAATTAAACAAAGCTTAAAACAAACAAAATAATAAAACGAAAACAAAGCTTGAACATTTTATTTAATTGAAAAGCCTTTTTGAAATAAAATGTGTTTTTTTCCCTCTGAAATAGCAAAAGCATCGCACACTTAGCTGTACCTGCTCTAAATAAATAATAGTATTTAAATAAAAATACAAAATCGAAATAAATAAATTATATAAAACAAAATCAAATCAAAGAAAATAAATCTTATTAAAGTTATGCAGGCACACATTTAACAATAATTTTCAAGTGACAAATAAAATCAATCAAAATTCCTTACACATGGAGTTAATCCTGACGATTCCTGAGGCGCCTTTCCTCATGACACTCGCTTTTTTTTTCGAAGATATATTTTCTTTGGTTTGATTTTGTTTTTGTAATAATTTATTTTATTTAGTTCGATTTTGTATTTTTATTGAATTACTATTTTTTATTTAGAGCAGGTACAGCTAGTGTGTGATGCTTTTGCTATTTCAGAGGAAAACAATAATTTTATTTAATTAATAATTTTTGTTTCAGTCCACCATATAATTATGTTGTGTTTGATCTATGGAAAAAAGTTAGTTGTGAAATGGTTGAATATTAACAAAAGTTAATCGTTTTTTACAAGTTAGAATAATACGATATATATATATAAACAAGCCGGTGGCACCGCCACCCCGGTGCCTTTAGGGTTACTGTGCATGACGGGCAATATCGTAACTCCGCTTTGACCTTTGAGAAGATGTGTGCTATAGAGCTTGCATTGGTGTGGGCTCTGCAAAAGTGTGTGTGTGTGTGTGAGGCGTGATTGAACAATGTAGACATATATATATATATATAAAGGCACCGGGGTGGCGGTGCCACCGGCTTGTTTATATATATATATATATATATATATATATATATATATATATATATATATATATATATATATATATATATATATGAATATAGCTGCGAGCAGCGATGAAGGGCCAAAGCCGGCGGCACCGCCACTCCGGTGCCTTTAGGTAACTAAAGGCACCGGGGTTGCGGTGCCACCGGCTTGGGCCCGTAATCGCTGCTCGCAGCTATATTTTATTATTATTATTATTATTATTTTACTACCTTTTGGGCACTTTTGGGGGCCTTAACGTGCTCGAAAACTCTTGAAACTTTGCACACATCTCAGAACCCGCGGCCATCAGGGCCGGGCTGAAGCTGGTACCCGGGCGTGGCAGGGGGGCTCGACAGCGCCCCCTGGAACGGGGTTTGAACACTTGGTCCATAAATCAAACACGCTTGCATGTAATAATATGAAACTCAGTACACATATAGATCTCATCGGTTCATATATACTTCATGCTCTTACTTTTTACCCCAGCCCAACAGGAAGTCGGCTATTAAGGGTTGTTTGGAAAACACATGCAATGGAATGTGAAATACTCCTCCTAGAGAATTCAAACACACGGCACGAAACTCGGTCAGCATGAAGTCAAGACACTGAGGATGAAAAATTGCCAGGGGATTTTTGATATCTCGAACGGTTTGGCCGTGGCGAGTAAACGAAATTATGGCGAGAAACGTGAAACAGGAAGTGTGTTATAACTACTGCATACATTAACTAATCTTGATGAAACTTCAGCAGTGTGTTCGTTGTAAGAGCCCGATCACATGGATGTGACTATTGTGAGTCAAAGTTATAGCGCCACCAACTGGCAGCAGGAAGTGTGTCACTTTCAAAATGCTTTTAAATCACCCTCTTATTTTTACCCGATTTGCTTCAAACTTCATGTGCATAATGTAGACACACGCCAGATGTAGACCTGTGAAAGGATTATTGATATCTTAGATACTGTTGCCATGGCATTGCATCAAACATTAATATTCCTTTTTTTAAGCTTTTTCATGCTTTTTTATGCTTTCGGGCACTTTTGGGGTTCTTAACGTGCTCGAAAACTCTTGAAACTTTGCACACGGGACAAAACCCGCGGCCATCAGGGCCAGGCTGAAGCTGGTACCCGGGCGTGGCAGGGGGGCTCGACAGCGCCCCCTTGAACGGGTCAGACAATTTGGTCCATATATCCAACACGCTTTACCCTATTTGCTTCAAACTTGATGTGTATAATGTAGACACAAGCCAGATGTAGACCTGTGAAAGGATTGTTGATATCTTAGATGCTGTTGCCGTGACAACGCATCAAACTTTAATATTCTTTTTGGATACTTTTGAGATTCTTAGCGCACTTTTGGGGCCCTTAACATGCTCAAAAACTCTTGAAACTTTGCACACGGGTCAGAAACCGCGGCCATCAGGGCCGGGCTGAAGCTGGTACCCGGGCGTGGCAGGGGGGCTCGACAGCGCCCCCTGGAACGGGGTCCGAAAACTTGGTCCATAAATCAAACAGGCTTTACCCGATTTGCTTCAAACTTGATGTGTATAATGTAGACACACGCCAGATGTAGACCTGTGAAAGGATTGTTGATATCTTAGATGCTGTTGCCGTGACAACGCATCAAACTTTAATATTCTTTTTGGATACTTTTGAGACTCTCAGCGCACTTTTGGGGCCCTTAACATGCTCAAAAACTCTTGAAACTTTGCACACGGGTCAGAACCCGCGGCCATCAGGGCCGGGCTGAAGCTGGTACCCGGGCGTGGCAGGGGGGCTCGACAGCGCCCCCTGGAACAGGGTCCGAAAACTTGGTCCATAAATCAAACACGCTTGAATGTAATAATATGAAACTCGGTACACATATAGATCTCATCGATTCATATATCCTTTGTACTTTTACTTTTTACCCCAGCCCAACAGGAAGTCGGCTATTATGGTTTGTTTGGAAGCGTATGCCCCTGGAATTCGATATACTCCTCCTAGAGAATTCAACCAATCGCCACGAAACTCGGTCAGCATGAAGTCAAGACATTGAGGATGAAAAGTTGCCAGGGGATTTTTGATATCTCGAACGGTTTGGCCGTGGCGAGGAAACGAATTTATGGCGAATAAAGGAAACAGGAAGTGTGTTATAACT